>NW_023269691.1:65000-257837 GCF_004353265.1 Vitis riparia | reverse complement strand
TTTCTTTGAGATTATCTTATGTTCTATGGATTCCTTACCATGAGATTTGTTTCCTGATCCTTGCGAGTTGTCATACTATAGCATATCCCTTTTCATCAACATTGTTTTGCATTATTAACCTTATCCCTCCTTTTTAAGTTAGTTTTAGGTGATTTTGGTCATTGAAACCATGTCCCTCAATTTAAGTGATTTCGGTCATTGCGATTATGCCCCTCAGTTTTTATGTGATTTTGGTCATTGCAACTGCACACCTCTTAGTTTTAGGTGATTTCGATCATCGAGACTGAATCCCTCTAACTTTTAAGTGATTTCAATCATGGCGATGCATCCTCAGTTTTTAGATGATTTTGGTTAAGACTACCATGTACCTCATCTTTTAGGTGATTTCAATCATGTCAACCACACCCCTTAGTTTTTAGGTGATTTTAGCCATATCAACCACATCCCATCCTTCTTGTGCTTTAGGTGATTTCAATCATGGTAATTGCATCCCACCTTAAGTAGCAAAGCCGCTTCATTGATTTCTAGAGTGCAACAACTATACCAACTTGTAAGGATGAAATTGCTTAAATAATGTGACAGATTATGTCAATCCATGACTTAACATCTATGTAATCTTAAATATGTGTACATTCTTTAGTTAAAAGTAACAATTATAGGTTTTTTAGTTGATTTTAATTAGTACGATACGTCATATGTTGTAATTGATAATGGTTAAACATAGTTTTTAAGTTGCTTGAAGGAGGATGGAGAAGATGCTTGATATTGTAGGTGCAAACATATGCATCTTTAGATTTTAAAACAAATAAATGTGATTGTTGATTTTATCATTATATCATGTAAGTATAAAGAAATAAATTGGGATTGATGAAATATATGCAACATAATTTATTCATTCTAATTAATTTTTTATGGGAATATCCACATTGATTTATTTGGATTAATGAAATTGATTTGCCATAACTTCGACCACAAGTTACCAAGTAACAAAGGTAGGTCAATGCTTATAACATATAAGCAAAGTCATATTCTACTAATTGGTTATAACATAAATGAATATACAGGTTATTTTAGAAATTGTAAGTATGATCAATTACATAATGATATTTTTCTAGGTAAAATTTTTTTCTAATACCACAAAATATATGAGATCTTGCTAAATCAGAATATTATATTCATGTAAAATTGAAAAAAAAAATTTCTTTTTAAACTTTAAAAAGCTGTGAAAAAAAATATTAGATGAATAAGAATATTGAATCTGTGAATAGGATTTGTTTTTAAAAATGATGAAACTATTTCAAAATAGATGCATGTGATTTTTAAAATGGGTGAAATTATTTTTAAAATTTTAATTAAGTATATATTTCTGTAAAACATTAAATTTTATAAAGTTTATAAATAATTTATTTACACACCATGTTAATCATGGAAGGAAAGCACCCAATTAAAGAAAACCTTCCAAACAGGTTTTTTATTTTACTTATTTTATATGGAGTGATCAACAGTTAAATTAGTAATCACATTCATAGCGAAGTGATCAACAATTGTAATAGCAAATACATTCATAGCCCCCATTCCGATTAGGCACACAAACTCCATTTCCATTCTTTTCTTGAAGGCAACGTTGCTTGCAAGATGGTAGAATACATCCATTTGGGTCCAGCACTTCCATGCACCTCGCTGCCTTAACCTCCTTCATCTCTGTACCTTTTTTTTCCAAACAATACATAAATTAAAAATAGGTATTATAAATAATATATAAAATGCTAATTTTCCCTGTAAAAAAAAAAATTATATATATATATATATTTACTCTTGTTGTATTTTAGGGAGTTTGACAAAGATACTAAGATTAGAAATTAATAAAAAAGAGAAATTGAAGAAAATACCATTTTTGTATACTTCTCTATATTGATCTTTTTTTTCTTTTTTGCCTATTATGTATGTATAGGAAAAATGAAAAACTTGAAAATATATAATTTTTTAAATCAATTTAATTATATTTTATTTTATTTTCGTATTTTCTTGATAAATCAAATAATAAAATTTTAGATTTAACTTTTGAAAACCTAAATAGTAGCTCAAGGTTTTTGATGGGTTACCACTAAGCAGAGAACTAATCCAAAAATAATTTGTGCTTGATATTGTGCATAATATATATTATATCAATTAGAAATTATTTTTACTTCCCAACTAAACAAACAATATACAGAACAAAAAATAAAAGGTGTAGGTGACCTGCATAGTTTCTATGGTAGGAATATAACATAAAGCAAACTTGGTGACAGTAATTTATATTTTATGTATTTTTTTAATTAATAAAAAGAAGTTTTTTAATTTATTTTGCTTAATTTTTTCCCTTTCCTCTCCTCTTGCCTTTTTTTTACTTTCTTTTGTTGGTTCTTTACTTCAACATTGTTATGATTCCAACAAGATGAAATTGTTAAAAGTAATTTGAAATTAATAATTTAGTATTTTTCATGATAAATCAGAAAAATTCAATGTAATTTTCAATAGAAAAGTTGGAAGGAAAAATAATTAGAATTTTGAGGAAAAAAACATAACTAAGAAGAAACAATTTAAACTAATATTAAAAAAAGTAATATTTGATTATCTTATCAGATACTATATATCACATATGGAGCACACATTTCCTTAATTTAAAAGAAAAAAATTCATTACATGCATTTTGTATTTTACACAAAAAAAAAAAAAAAAAAAACATTCTACTAAAATTGATATAGTAATAATACCTGAAGAGATCAAGAGAAACAGAACTAAAATGCAAGAGTAAAGCTTCATCCTTCAAATAATTAGTCTACTTCATCTGTGTACCCATCAGCTGCCAATATATATAATATAAATTTTGTTAGAAAAAATGGGCATGACAGGGTGTTTGAGTATCCAAAAAGCCATATATGCAATTAAAATTAAACTAATTAAGGTTGTAGACCACCAATTTTGGCTCATTTATACCTATTTTAGAGGAAATTAAGGTGGGTGTATACCACCAATTTTAGCCCAGCTATACCTATTTTAGAAGAAATTAAGGTAGGTGTGAACCACCAATTTTAGCCCATCTATACCTATTTTGGAAGAACCTATCTTGGCCATTCATTTTTTGTCCTCCTCATCTACACCCTCCATTCTAAGAGACCTCTAAAAACTCTTAACTTATTCTCCCACAACTGTCCATCCTTCTCTTTCTACTTTCCTTTCTCTCCTCTTTTTCCCATTTTCTTCTTGTTTTCCTTTCTTTCATTCTCTCTTCTTTTCTTTTTTGCTCTCTTTTTCTTTTTCCATGCCCATTTCCACTTACCCATCACCACTCATTGCATATTACCACCATCAGTACCAACAATAATAGCCAACAATCCCTTCCAATGACACGACCCCCCCAATCCATTTATTTTAACACATTGAGAGTTTGACATGATTATTTTACGTGTATGTGTGTGAGTGTAAATATATATATATTGCTTGTGTTTTATTATACATCAATATTTGTTACAATGTGTACTTATATTTATTTATTTTATCTTTATTTTTATTTTTATTTTTATTTTATTTTATCTTTTATCATTTTATTTATCATTATTCTACTCTAATAATTTTGTGTCATGAAAGATTTTTTTAAGAAGGAAAAAAAAATTCTTAGAAAAGAATAAAGTAGGCTTGCAAAAGTGGAAAATATTCAGGTTGCGGATATGGAAAATTGAGAGTGCATTTGGGAGATTTATTTTTTAGATTAGCAGAGGTCTTTTAGGAAGGTCCAACAACATCTTTAAGGAGTAAAAGGAAAGATTTGATGGCATTCTGAAAAAGAGGAAGGAGTTTCAGATGAGAGATCCATCATGACTTAGATATGAATGTTAAAAAAATCCCAAGTGGGAATCGTCTCTTCAAGAGATGATTCCATACCACCTTTAAAAATGAGAATTTCTCACTTCAAACAAAAAAAAAAAAAAAAAAAAAAAAGGATTTTTGAAGGGTTTTTTTTTTTTTTTTTTGAAGTGAGAATTTCTCACTTTTAAGGGTGGTGTACTAAATAATTATTTAATAAATTAATAAAAATTGTTTTTAAAACTCATTTTTCACATAAATTGATAATAGTTTTTTTTTTTTTAATTCCAAAGTAAGAAAAAAAATAATAGATTATTTATCTTATATTAATTTTAGTATGTTATTTATATATTAAATTTAGTAAATAAAATTAATTAATTTTATAATATATATTTATAATAATTGTATTATTGTATAAATAGAATAAAGAATGAAAATGCTGATTTTTGAAGGTTTTTTTATTTATTATTTATTTTTGAAGTGAGAATTTCTCACTTTTAAAAGTATAGAAATTGTCTTTTGAAGAAATGATTTCCCACTTGGTTTATTTATTTATTTTTAATTTTTTATTTTTTTTAAAATCGTTTCTGAAGAGACGATTTCTCACTTCTTAAATTTTATACTTTTTATTTTTTTGAAAATCGTCTCTTGAAGAGACGATTTTTCACTTACAAGTTATTTTCTCTTTCTTATCTGGACAAAACTACGGTAGATTTAAAATTATTTTTCCTACTACGATAATTTAAAAATTATTTTTTAAAACTACTGAACTTTTATCAAAAATCCCCATTCTCATCTCACCAATGACACTTCCTACTTCTAAAAAAACACCTGAACCCTCTTCCATATGGCCTCTTATTCTTTCCAAAAATCTCTCATTTTCTCTTTTCCTCTCTCCCATATCCGGACACAGCCTGAATATTATTCCCTTCCTCAAAATGTTGAATTTTTCTTCATGCTCAATCCAGCCTAAAATCAAGCAAAAGATATTCTCTAAAAATGTTGATCCCTTTCCCATAATAATGTTGAATGTTTTTCTTCCAGAATCTTCCCCTTTAATTTCTTTCCAAAAACCGCCTTCTTCTTACCCAATAAATAATATACTAAATAATTATTTAATAAATTAATAACAATTGTTTTTAAAATTCATTTTTCACATAAATTAATAATAATTTTTTTTAATTTCAAAGTAAGAGAAAAAAATAGATTATTTATCTTATATTAAATTTAGCAAATAAAATTAATTAATTTATAATATATATTTATAATAATTGTATTATTGTATAAATAGAATAAAGCATGAAAAATGGATTTTTGAAGGTTTTTTTTTTTTTTTTTGAAGTGAGAATTTCTCACTTTTAGAAGTATGGACCCACTTGGTTTTTTTTTTTCTTTTTTCTTTTAAGTGAGAATTTCTCATACACACAAAGATATATATATATATATATATATATATATATATATATATATATATATATATATATATATATATATATATATATATATATATATATATATATATATATATTTGTGGAAATGGTCTCTTGAAGAGACGATTTTTCAGTTACAAGTTATTTTCTCTTTTCTATTTTGACAAAATTATGGTAGATTTGAAATTATTTTTTCTACTACGATAATTTAGATATTGTTTTTTAAAATTGTCGTACTCTTATCAAAAATCCAGGAGAATGGAGCAAGACATTTTTTTGAGGAGTTTGGATCGGTGAAAGTGGAGTAGAGTTTAGAGGTTTTTCAATAAATCATTTTTTTTAATATTTGATTATTTGTCATACTCTTTAAAGATTAATAAATTCCCATTGTAACAAGAAAGAAAAAGGAAACATCATATGATATTGATCATTTGAAGATAAAAATTTGCAATATTAAACAAAGGTCCTCAACAATTAATATAGCAGACACATTGGTAGCCCTCTTTCCGATTAGCCAAACAGACTCCATTTCCATTTTTTTGTTGAAGGCAACGTTGCTTGCATGATGACAGATTACATCCATTTGGGTCCATCACTGCCATGCACCTCCCTCCATTGCCATTCTCTGCCTTAATATGCTTCATCTCCACTCCTGTTTTTTTTCCAACAATACAAAAAAAAAAAAAAAAAAAAAAAAAAAAAAAAAAAAAAAAAGGTATTATAAACAATATAGAACTAATCCAAAAATAATTAAGGCATGATATTGTGCATATACATACATTATATCAAATAATAATAAAAAATATATAAACAGTTATATGCAAATACGATAAAATATAATTATTAATTTATTTTACTTCATTTTTTTTTCCTTTAAGTCGTGTTTAGTTACCAAAAAGTTTGAAGAAAAATGTAAGATAAAGAAAATATATAGGAAAAACAAAAGGAAAATTGAAATAAAATTAAAAATAGATTTAAAGTTAATAAATTATTTTGATATATTACTTCAATTTTTTTTTCATTTATTTAAATCTTCTATATAAAGATTAAATAATTTAAAAATATAAAAAATTTCTTAATAATTTTAATTATAATCGACTTTCTTTCCTATTTTTCATAACAAAACCAAACATAAAAAAATCATTTTCTTTAACATTTTTTTTCTTTCATAATATTTTTTGGAAATCGAAAGTAGTCTTTCCTCTCCTTTTTCCTTTTTCCTTTTTACTTTCTTTTGTTGGTACTTTTCTTCAAATTTATTATAATTCCAACAGGGCAAAAATGTTGAACAAATCGGCAAAATTCAATACAATTTGCAATAGAAAAGTTGGAAGGAAAAATAATTAGAATTTAGAGGAAAAAACCTAGTTAAGAAGAAACAATTTAAACTAATATTAAAAAAGAGTCATATTTGATTATCTTATAAGATACCATATATAACATATGGAGCACACATTTCCTTAATTTAAAAGAAAAAATTACATTACATGCATTTTGTATTTTTTTTAAAAATGCATTCAATTAAATTCAATATAGTAATAATACCTGAAGAGACCAAGAGAAACAGAGCTAAGATGCAACAATAAAGGTTCATCCTTCAAAAATCAGTCTTCTTCATCTATGTACCTATCTGTTAATATATATACATATAAATTTTGTTAGAAAAATAGGCATGAAGAAGGATGTTTGAGTCTGCAAAAAAACGTATATGCTATTAAAATTAAAATAATTAAGGTGGGATTTCACTAAATTTTGTCTTTATTTCCAAAATTTTTGCTTTATCAAAATATATAGCAAGTGGAGTTGGAGAAACATATCTTGGAGCCAAGTTGAAATTGTTAAAGCAGTAAGCATGATTAGTGGGAGTTGCATAATTGAATTAAGATAAAATTGTTTAGTTGGATTTCCACTATACACGGCTGGCGGTGTCTACTACCCACCACAGCTAAACCAAGCATGATTATGAGACGAGCTTTTTTGTCATACATGTCTAATGCCAAATTGAGATCATCCCATAACAAAGTACTTTAAGGTAAGCTAATCATTAGAGGAACATATGCACAAGCAAACAATTTATTTAGTAGTCATATTCTATATATCATTATTTTTTTCTTTTCAGCCACCATAAGGGCATGGACATATGGATGCAAAGTCAGAAATGTATGGAAGGTGAGGAGTGGAAAAGAAGGGGGAAGGGTTGAGATCAAGCCCCTGATTTTTTTTTTTTTTTTTTTTTTTGCCTTTTTTTTCTTCTTTATAAAGTTTATTTTATTTTTAGATATTTTATAAATTTAAATATAAAGCATTAAAACTTTCAACTTTTATCTAAAATTTAAAATTCGAATGATGTTCTTACATCAATTTCTATTTAATTTTAAACAAATTTATTCATATTTATATTTTAATTAGATTAAAAACAAATATCATGTGGTGTCTCATGTCGTCTAAAGAGTAAGTAGTGAAGAGTCATATATAGAAGGCTTTTAAAATGCAATATTGAGGTTTTTTCTTGAGAGTATAAGCCTAATAAAGAAGCAAAACTAGAGGCAATTGGAAAGCCTTGTGTACACCATTGTAACCCTAAACCAAACAACATCGGGTAAAGAGTGAAGCGGTGATTAAATAATATCATAGCCTAATCTCTCATCGGAAATGTGCAAATGAGGCTGCTAGCCCCCCAAAGGGGTAGAATGTGGTGTCCCACATCGCCTAGGGAGTGAGGTTGTGACATGTCACCTAAGCATAACACTAGTATGATACACCAATATTATATATTTATGTATCCAACAATTTGCTATTTATGATTTGTACATTTTTATTTTAAATAGGCCTAAGAGGGACTAAGGGGGTCTATGATAAGATTAAAAATTAAGTATTAAGTACTTTATTACTATACTATAAGTGTTGCATTTATATAACTTGAAATATTTCTTCCAAATACTAAATAAATAATATATTAATTATTAAGAATACGAATTGATATTTTCTTTCAAATCTATATAAATAATATATTATTATTAAGAATATAAGCTAACATAAAATATTATATGGATCATTTTCTAAAAAATAGTTAAAACAAAGAGGTAATAAAAAATAACTATGATACCTCAAAAAAATCTTATAAATACTTCATAATGAAAAAATAAAATAAAATAAAATTGTGGAATAATGGGATATTCTACAAAATACTCTAGATTGGGTAGCTTGGAGATGGAGGAGTTGTTTTTTTTTATTTAATTTAAGTCTTAAAATCAAATTACTATAAAATTTAATATTAAAAAAATAATTTTTCATTAAAATTTTGTCTTAAAAAATAATTAATTGAAAATAATTAATTTTAAAAATAATTGAAGTCTTAAAAAAAGTTACTTTAAATAATTTAAATTTCTTCGATAACAAATTTCCAACACTTTTTTAGATTTCCTAGATTGAACTCGAACTTTTAATGTTTGGGCTGGGCTCTAGCCCAAAACTCTTAAATGGGCCTATGTTGGGTTTCAATCCATGGGCCAAATTTTACACCCTTCAGCGGATGGATGACTATAGATATTTTAGAAGTATTTCCCTATTGAGGAAGTCTTCAGTTAAATTTGAGTATTTATTTTTTTTAAAGCACTATTTTTGGATCACACCCACTTCATTTATATTAGGCTTTTGTATATATTAATTTTTTTATATTGGTATATTACAATATTTCAAGGTTATAATCTTTTAAATTAAACTTAAAATGTGAAATGACTTCCAAATTGAGTTTATGGTCATGACATGGCACAATTAGTGCCAAATAATGAGAAATTAAGTTACTTTTTTAAATACACTTTTTGTTTTTTTATTAATTAAAAAATAAAAAATAGTACTAACTCTAATATAATATATAAGATTTTTTTAAAGACTTATCTTATAAAAAAATAGTGATTTTTAAAAACTATTTAAAAAATTAGGATATTAAAAAAAATTGCCATTTTAAAATTTTTAAAAGTTATTTTAAGAAGATAAGGGTAAGTTCATAATTTTTTTATATATAAGAATTAATTACTACCATTTTCTCTTTTTAAAAACAAAAATAAAAGGTATAGTCAAATAAGTACTAAACAGTATAACAAAAATAATAACTAGCCTAATTTAAAAATAAAAAATAAAACTTTTAAGATGGATTTCACAATGTTTTTTTTAAGGGTTAGAACAATTTTTAAAAATAATTATTTTCAATTATTTTTAGGAATAAAATTATATTTCTAAAATGTTTTCCATCTTTTTAATTATGAAATAAAACATTCTATAAAGAAAAAATAATAATGTATTTTACAACAAATTTCAAAAGAATTTTTCAATGGAAGAAACTGTTTTATTCTCTGCAACATAAGGTGTTTTCATGAATAGGAAGGAGAGAGGTCCCTGAATCTTCTTCCAATTCACCAATCAACTCAGTCGAACACAACTTGGCATAGCCAATTAACAATGAATAGAATTCTGAAGAGCAAAAACTAAAAGATAAAAACCATATACACTGACACTAGAATTACTATTAAGTGTTAAGCACGTTTAAATATGCAAAGGGAGCCACTGCTGATTACATTAAGATATCAAGTTGAATATACAAAGAAAAACTTTGGAAAAGGGACCATATATTCGGCAGATCTTAAAAGGAATTTCTCTGTGAATCTTATTATCATCATCATCACCACTCCCACTTCCAAACAAAAAAGAAAGAAAATCAAAACTAAAATCCAAAGAGGCGCCTACAGGCTTTAAGGATCTTGCTCTTCTTCTTCTTAGATCTTCTCTGCTGTGCCCCCAAGCCTCCTCCATCATCAAAACCACACTGATGATGAATCCTTGAGTACCCGTCTGAGACAGAAGATGATCTCCTCATTGAAAATGCCCTCTTCACAGCACAACCCTCAGCTGCTGCTGGTACTGCTGCTTCACTGTGCTTCTCACAGCCACTCGGGCCACGAAAAGATGCAGAAGCGGCTGAGTACCTTCTCCCCAGAATCACTCCAAATATCTCACCAACCCCATCCTCAGGGTCCTGGCTCTGATGCAAATCATGGGTGTTGCAGTTGATCATGGCGGGGTTTTGGGTGGGCTGTTGGGATTTGGGGGCCGTGTGGTTTGGGATGAAGACCAGGCCTGAAAATTCCGAGGACCTTGATTTTTGCAGGCCAGTATTGGTGATTCTGGAATACCCATTCATTTTTTTTCTCTCTGACTTTTCTTCTTTGGTGCGCTAGATATTGGGGTTCTGGACTAAATTTAGAGACATTTCTAGGAGTTAAAAAGGGAGGAAGGTCAATGGAAAAAGCTTATGGAGGGCAATGAAAATCAATAATGTTTGGCTTTCGTAGTGCGTGAATATATAGCCCAATACAAGTCAAAAGAGAAAACAAAAAAAAATGTAGGTAAAAATGAAGTGTGCAAGAAGCTTTGGAGGCTATCATACATAACAACTCGAAGAGAAAATGCCAAAAACCCTTGCATGCAAAACCACAATTTTACCCTTTTTTTTTTTTTCTTTCCCTAAACCTCATAAATCACCATGGAAGACACATATCATTTGCATATTCATGCTTTTATTAATTAAGAGATTATTAACTATCATTTTTTATTTTTTCTAATTTGGGTCAAGATATAGTATCGAAATATACTTCTTTTATATCCATAAAAAAATGTCTCGATAATCAAACAGTATCATATACATACTTTCTTATCATATTTTTTATAATTTAATTTTATTTATTTAAATTATCATAATTAATTCTTATTTATTTATATCCTTATTTCAAGTTTCATAATGTATATTCACCTATTCGAATTCTTACTCTATAGCTATTATAAAGGTACTATAATATTTTCCTTTTATAGCTACCATAAGGGTATTATAATTCTTTTCTTTAAATAAAATTACATTATAAATCATGTATTTTTATACAATTATAATATAAATATTTTTTTTTTTTTTGGGGCATGAAGATGAGAGTAAGAAGATAAGATTGGACGTTTTGTCATGGAGCTGACAGAACAATTATGAATGGGTTGCAATTTGAAAAAGGATTGTGATTGAATTGGGAGACTGGAGCGGGTTTCCAATGGATAGAGTAAATAGGGAGGCCACATGGGTCAGTGTCAGTGTCAGAATAGGTTTAGGATTTATGTCAAGTCTGGACAGCCTTCACTCCTACGCTGGGGTTCCCCGAAAGGATTCCTTTTCCAAATTCCCTTGCAAATATAAAGTTATAATAATTTTTTTTGTCGTATTATTTTTTGTGGGGGCATTTGTAATGTTTTTTCCCCTTTTTTGATGTACATGAACTTCAACTTAAAGTGCATTTTTTATATATTACACAAAAATATTAATTAAATTTTATTTTTATATATTATTTTAAAAGTAATTTCTATAAAAAAAAAAAAAAATGTACACAAAGATGAAAAAGTTAGAATTTGAAATTTTTTATGTATTATGTTGAAGTTTATACCTCAAAATTTTAGTCTCAATGCCCTTTACCCATGAATCATGATGGCATCAAAGACTCCTACACACCATTTTTCCTGTCACTCTGCTGTGAAAATGGTTTCCAACCCAAAAAGCGTGGATGAATTCAAAGGCAACACTATAGTGGTATAGTGGTAAGGGAAGAAAATTTAAAATTTTCAGGGTTGACTAAGGAGGAAGAAACTCAATGAGGGGGAGGTGGGTTGGTGGCTTTTAGTGGTGTGGAACATTATATTTCCTTTTATTCTCCACTTGTGATGTTGATATGATAATGACAATGGTTTTCCAAACCCTATAAAATATGTAAATGGGCAAGAACTTTCAAAAAAATTAATCTAAAGGAGAAAATAAAATCATTTTGTTAAAGATACAAGTTTAAAATATATTAAAACCATTTTTTTTTTTTGAAGAGATGGTCTTAAATCAAATGCTAAAATCCTTCTATATCGGGCTTGCAATTCGTGTTGGTGGATTGTATTTGTATTATATCAAAAATTATATATCATATATAACTCAATCCAGTCCAACACAAATAATAATAGTATAAAAAATATAAACTCAAATACTATCTAATTATTGAATAAGTAATACTATGTGTAATCTATTTAATTCATTTAATAATCATATTTTTTATTTAATTAACAAGATTATTAAATATGTCAATTCGAATCAAATTTATGTTATATAGATTAACTCAAAAAATATCTATTTATTAAACGAAATTTATACAAATCAATACAAATTTGATCAAACTCATTTATATTCAATTTAAACCCATAAAAAAACATATCAGGTTTCGTGTCGTGTTGGTGGCTAATTGTAACAAACTTTGTCATCCCCTTGTGTTTATGATGAGATGTTATTTTCTATGGTATGGTAATATAAGTATTGTGTTTCTTTAATATTTTTTTATATATTATTATTATTATTATTTGCAAAATTTACTTTAAAGTGATCGTACAAATATTAAACATGCCCAAATTAATGGGCCTTTTCTCATGTTGAGAGTCAATGATTTTAGTAATGGAATTGTAAAGTCTCTTAGAAGTCATTGTCCTTCAACTGCTCCAATCCACCATTTGAAATCTAGATATGGAAGTGAGGTTGATTGATGTTGCTACTTAACTCAAAGCCCAAATAGTAAAATCCCACTTTCCCATCAAGTCACATGTTATTGTATGTGGTTTATATTATTATTAAAATTTCGTCCATGATTTTCAATCAACTCTTTTAACTTTTATTTTTTATTTTTTCTTAGAATTTTTTTGAGCAGAAGCATATGCATAAATATTATTTGATAATAAAAAGGAAAAACCATTTCCATTTTTGAAACAATAAAAATGAATACATTGGAGATAATTAAAAATTTCTTTGATAGTGAAATGAGAATTGATTTCTACTTTTGAAACAATACAACATATGTTTTATAGAATATTCTTGAACTATTTTAACAAACATTTCTAGAAATGAATTATTTTCCCAAAAAATATTAAGGCTTTATTTATTTATTTATTCATTTATTTTTGTAGTAATAGACTTCAAATGTTTAATTATAATTTGTTTTGAGGATTAATTTCATTCATATTCCTTAGATTTAATATAAATATATCAAATCATTATTAGTTTCAAAATTTTTAGTAGCATCTTTAATGATATATTTTATATATAAATTTTACTTTTTAGAGAATAAAATTTATTTTTAAATAATAAAATTGTATTTTAGAGAATTCTTAAACATACCTACTTAAAACTTTTTTACCTAAAATTTCTCTCAAATATAAAGTTTACAAATAGAATTAATTTATACCATGCTGACATTCGAAATTTGACACCAACAATGATTAAATATATTTACATAAATGTGAGAGGTTTGAATTGAATATTCTTATTATAAGGTATTTTAGCTAAATAAATAAATTAAAAAATTAAAAATTTCATAAAAAAATCTGAAATCAAAATTAATGACTTTTTTATTAATTTCTTTTTAAGTTTAAGACAAATTCAAACTTATTCTAAAGAGGGAGAAACAAAACAAATTTTGGTCAAATGTTTTAGGAATTTAAAGATAAAACTAGTTTAATAAATTAAAACAACTCACAAAAATATCTCTTTATTTTGAAAAAAAAAATTACTTTTACTTGAAAGATTTCCAAAGCTAACAATCAAACTAATTAATTTCATTTTTTAACCATGCTAAAAGTTGATTGAGAGACATAAGTAGTGAGTGTATGAGGGCAAATTAATATTAAAGTGGATAGAAAAATATAATCAAAATTACAAAAATAAAATAAAATAAAATAAAAAATTGTGATTTGAAACTTTTGAATTGGTTCCTTTGTGGGAATATTCTCTATAATAATGTCTTGGACACATATAATTGGAATAGCATATTTTATATTCAAGCAATATAACAAACACTATGCCCTAATATCATCAAATGTCGTTTAAATACATAAACATCTATAAACCTCTACACCTAGCTAAATATAATGAAATTAATAATTCCTTTACAGCATATTGGCCATAATAATATTCAAAAATAGTATTAATAATTGATTATTTTTATATAGCATATAAGCTATAATAGTTACATTTTTATCATCATTATATTAATACTTATCCTAGGAGCTAAAAAAATTCCCCTCATAATAAATAAAATATCAAATAAATAAAACAAAATATGACTCTTCTATGGAAGGCTAAAGGTGTGCTATTCTTTCAACCCTTTATTGTATTTATACTAATGAGGTGGTTACAAATATATGGAATTTTAAAAAAACACATATCCTAAATTTTCAAGTATAGAAAGGTACCCTATGACAAATACGAGATCAATGACAGATTTTTTATCTACAATTAAAAATTTGTTACTAATGATAAACTTACACAAAATAATGGAGATTTTATCATAAAATATTTTACCATAAGTTTTTTTTCTATGAACTCTTTCTTCACTAAAATTTATCACTAGAGAGTTTACCATAAAAAATGTCGTTTCTACCATACAAAGGGAAATTTTTTATGAAAAAATACGTATATTTATGATGAAATTGATTATCATTTTTACTATTCATAATTATGTTGCAATACTAATGTTCCATTAAAAAAATGAATTTTTAAATTATAAAAGTATTCTTTTGTGATAAAATACTTTGTCAATAAAGTATTTATTTATTTATTTTTGTGACAATAATGCTTACTCACAAAAAAAGTAGTAATCTTTTTTATTTCATCTTCTTTTATATATATATATATATATATATAGGTTATTAATTTATCAATAAATGAATATTTGTTAATTTATAAAAAATATTAGGGCCCATTTGGATATTTTTTTTTTTTAATTTTTTTAAAAATAAAGAGTCAAAAATTTATTTAAAATTTTTTTTTTAAAAAAAAAACAAGAGTGTTTGGCAAGATGTTTTAAAAAACGATTTTTTAAAAGAAAAAACAAAAAGTTGTTTAGATGAAAGAATTTATATTATTTTAAAAAACAATGTCTTATTTTTATTTTATAAATTTAATTTATATTAATATGAAATCATTCAAGTTAAGTTTTATTTAAAAAATATAAAAAATAAAGATATAATTATGTATAAGTTAAAGATAAATAATTTTTTTATTCTAATAAAACAAAAATTAGTATAAGATAAAAATAATTTTAGTATTCATTTTTAATACAACTCAAATAAGTAATTTATTTTTATTTTTTTATAAAAAAAAATTCCCATTTGATTATGGTTTTTAATTCTTTAAAAATCTATTTTCAAATTAAAGAACAAAAAATAGTTTCTTTAGTATTTTATAAAAATAAGAGTATTTGTCAAGGTTTTTTTTTAAAAGAAGATTTTAAAAATAACAAACAAAAATCTTTGTTTGAATAAGTTGTTTTTAAAAATAATTTTTTGTTGGACTTTTGTGGAGCCTAGTTTTGTTTGATCCGGTTTGACGACCCGACCCAAATAATATTGCATGGCTTTTTAATGAGAGATTTATTGAGGCCAGTTGGGCCCGTTTAGCCCATTGTAGAACCACCTTTTGTAATTAGGGTTTTTTAGTGTGGTGGGGTTGCCGTGTTATATATATAGAGAGAATATTGTAGCCGCTAGGTTATACTCTGTATTCTTCCCTGATAATAGTGATATCCCTGCAACTCCGTGGATGTAGGCAAATTGCTGAACCACATAAATACTGTCTTGTGCGTGTGATTGTTTTTCTTTGGCGTGTGTTTTCTCTAATTTTTGTTTCTCACGGGTTGAGAATTCGGTTTAATTTCCTACAACTGGTATCAGAGCTTAGGGTTAGGTTTGAGTGGGAGCAATGGCAGAGGAAGCAAGAAAGACGTCTGGAATAGAAAAGTTTGATGGCACATACTTTGCGTATTGGAGGATGCAGATTGAAGATTATCTCTATGGGAGGAAAATTGCATCTGCTTCTTTTGGGGACAAAACCTGAGAGTATGAAGGCTGAGAAATGGGTGCTTCTTGACAGACAGGTTCTAGGAGTTATTATGTTAACTCTGTCTAGGTCTGTTGCACATAATATTGTAAAGGAGAAGACCACAACAGATTTGATGAAGGCTTGTCCGGTATGTATGAAAAGTCGTCCGCAAACAATAAGGTGCATCTGATGAAGAAATTGTTCAATTTGAAGATGGCAGAGAATGCATCAATAACACAACATCTGAATGAATTTAATACAATCACAAATCAATTGTCGTCTATAGAAATTGATTTTGCTGATGAGATTTGTGCTCTGATCATATTGGCTTCTTTGCCAAATAGTTGGGAGGCAATGAGGATGACAGTAAGCAATTCTACGGAAAGGAAAAGCTCAAGTACAATGATATACGAGATTTAATTCTGGCTGAGGAGATTCGCCGAAGAGATGCAGGAGAAACCTCAGGATCTGGTTCTGCCCTAAACCTTGAGACAAGAGGCAAAAGTAATGACAAAAATTCAAATCGGGGTAGATCAAATTCCAGAAATTCTAATCGGAACAGAAGCAAATCTAGATCAAGCCAACAAGTACAATGCTGGAATTGTGGGAAAATAGGTCACTTTAAAAGGCAATGCAAAAGCCCTAAGAAGAAAAATGAAGATGATTCTACTAATGCTGTAATAGAAGAGGTACAGGATGCATTACTTCTTGCAGTAGATAGTCCACTTGATGATTGGGTTTTGGATTCAAGAGCTTCATTTCATACCACTCCACACCGAGAAATCATACAGAATTATGTTGCAGGTGATTTTGGTAAGGTGTATTTGGCTGATGGTTCAGCCTTGGATGTTGTGGGTCTGGGAGACGTCCGGATATTGTTGTCCAATGGGTCTGTTTGGTAACTGGAGAAGGTTCGACATATTCCTAACCTGAGGAGGAATCTGATTTTTGTTGGACAACTTGATGATGAAGGACATGCAATACTATTTGTTGGTGGTACTTGGAAGGTTACAAAGAGAGCTAGGGTATTGGCTCGTGGAAAGAAGACTGGTACTCTGTATATGACCTCATGTCCAAGAGACACAATTGTAGTTGCTGATGCAAGTACTGATACAAGCCTATGGCACCGTAGACTTGGTCACATGAGTGAGAAAGGGATGAAGATGTTGTTGTCAAAAGGAAAACTACCAGAATTGAAGTCCATTGATTTTGACATGTGTGAAAGTTGCATCTTAGGAAAGCAAAAAAAGGTGAGCTTCTTGAAAACTGGTAGGACACCGAAGGCTGAAAAATTGGAACTAGTACACACTGATTTGTGGGGGCCTTATTCGGTTGCATCCTTAGGAGGTTCAAGGTACTACATCACCTTTATTGATGACTTAAGTAGAAAGGTATGAGTTTATTTTCTGAAAAATAAATCTGATGTATTTGAAACTTTTAAGAAGTGGAAGGCCATGGTTGAGACAGAAACAGGTTTAAAAGTAAAATGTTTGAGGTCAGATAATGGAGGAGAGTACATAGATGGAGGGTTCAGTGAGTATTGTGCTGCACAGGGAATTAGGATGGAAAAGACCATTCCTAGGACACCATAACAAAATGGTGTGGCAGAGCGCATGAATAGAACTCTCAATGAGCGTGCTAGAAGTATGAGGTTGCATGCTGGACTACCAAAAAATTTTTGGGTTGATGTTGTTAGCACTGCAGCTTACCTGATAAACCGAGGACCATCAGTTCCCATGGAGTTCAGACTTCCTGAGAAGGTTTGGAGCAGTAAAGAGGTAAGTTTTCACATTTAAAAGTTTTTGGTTGTGTTTCTTATGTTCATAGTGATTCTGATGCCCGTAGTAAACTTGATGCAAAGTCAAAAATATGTTTTTTCATTGGCTATGGTGATGAGAAATTTGGCTATAGGTTTTGGGATGAACAAAACAGGAAAATCATCAGAAGTAGAAATGTGATATTTAATGAACAGGTTATGTACAAGGATAGGTCAACTGTAGTGTCAGATGTTACAAAGATCGATTAAAAGAAATCTGAGTTTGTTAACTTAGATGAATTGACTGAAAGTACTGTCCAAAAAGGGGGTGAAGAAGATAAGGAGAATGTAAATTCACAAGTAGATCTGAGTACACCTGTAGCTGAAGTTCGTAGATCTTCTAGGAACATTAGACCTCCGCAGCGTTATTCACCTGTTTTAAATTATCTCCTGTTGACTGATGGTGGTGAGCCAAAGTGTTATGATGAAGCCTTGCAAGATGAGAATTCAAGCAAGTGGGAGTTAGCCATGAAGGATGAGATGGATTCCTTGTTGGGGAATCAGACATGGGAACTGACTGAATTGCTAGTAGGAAAGAAGGCTTTGCACAACAAGTGGGTATACAGAATAAAGAATGAGCATGATGGTAGCAAACGTTACAAGGCCAGATTAGTTGTTAAAGGGTTCTAGCAGAAGGAGGGGCATTCACTACATAGAGATATTTTATCCAGTTGTGAAGATGTCAACAATTAGACTTGTACTTGGAATGGTGGCTGTAGAAAACTTACATCTTGAGCAGTTAGATGTGAAGGCAGCATTCCTTCATGGTGACTTGGAGGAAGACCTTTACATGATTCAGCTAGAAGGGTTCATTGTTCAGGGACAAGAGAATCTAGTTTGCAAACTGAGAAAGAGCTTGTATGGCCTTAAACAAGCTCCTAGACAGTGGTACAAGAAGTTTGACAATTTTATGCATAGAATTGGGTTCAAGAGATGTGAAGCTGATCACTGTTGTTATGTTAAGTCTTTTGACAATTCTTACATCATATTACTGTTGTATGTGGATGATATGCTTATTGCAGGGTCTGACATTGAGAAGATTAATAATCTGAAGAAACAATTGTCCAAACAGTTTGCAATGAAGGATTTGGGAGCTGCAAAGCAAATCCTTGGTATGAGAATCATTAGGGACAAGACTAATGGTACATTGAAGCTTTCACAGTCAGAGTATGTGAAGAAAGTTCTCAACAGGTTCAACATGAATGAAGCTAAACCAGTGAGCACACCCTTCGGTAGTCATTTCAAACTAAGCAAAGAACAGTCACCGAAGACAGAAGAAGAAATGGACCATATGAGCAAGGTGCCCTATGCCTCAGCTATTGGCAGCTTGATGTATGCTATGGTGTGTACAAGGCCAGACATTGCACATGCAGTGGGAGTTGTGAGCAGATTCATGAGTAGGCCTGGAAAGTAGCATTGGGAGGTAGTCAAGTGGATTTTAAGATATCTGAAGGGTTCGTTAGATACATGTCTTTGCTTCATAGGTGCAAATTTGAAACTGCAGGATTATGTAGATGTTGATTTTGCTGGTGATATTGATAGTAGAAAGAGTACTACTGGGTTTGTTTTTACTCTAGGTGATACAGCTATATCATGGACTTCAAATCTATAAAAGATTGTTACTTTGTCTACTACAGAAGCTGAGTATGTTGCAGCAACTGAAGCTAGAAAGGAGATGATTTGGCTACATGGTTCTTAGATGAATTGGGTAAGAGCAGGAAATGGGCATTCTACACAGTGACAGTCAGAGTGCAATTTTTCTTGCCAAAAATTCGGCTTTTCATTCAAAGTTGAAACATATACAAACAAAATACCACTTTATCCGTTATCTTGTTGAGGATAAACTGGTAACACTTGAGAAGATTTGTGGATCTAAGAACCCTGCAGACATGTTGACTAAGGGTGTCACTATTGAGAAGTTGAAGCTGTGCGCAGCTTCAACTGGTCTTCTAGCTTGAGGACAGGAGGATGAGTTGTAGGGATGAGGGATTGTTTCTTGGAGGATAGCGGTTTGATGTTGGTGATTGGACTAGTCTCCAAGTAGGAGATTTGTTGGACTTTGTGGAGCCTAGTTTTGTTTGATCCGGTTTGACGACCCGACCCGAATAATATTGCATGGCTTTTTAATGGGAGATTTATTGAAGCCTGTTGGGCCCGTTTAGCCCATTGTGGAACCACCTTTTGTAATTAGGGTTTTTTTAGTGTGGTGGGGTTGCCGTGTTATATATATAGAGAGAATATTGTAGCCGCTAGGTTGTACTCTGTATTCTTCCCTGATAATAGTGATATCCCTGCAACTTCGTGGATGTAGGCAAATTGCCGAACCACGTAAATACTGTCTTGTGCGTGTGATTGTTTTTCTTTGGCGTGTGTTTTCTCTAATTTTTGTTTCTCACGGGTTGGGAATTCGGTTTAATTCCCTACATTTTTCTCTTTTGATTTTGTAAAAATATTGTAAATTCAAATTATGTAATATTAATTAAATTTAATTGATCTAATTGGATCAATTTGTTTATTACAAATTATTCTTAAAAAATAAAGGATTATTAATGAATTTAAATTATTAAGTATATCTTACTTAATTTATCATCCATTTACTTAGTGAGAAAATTTTAAAAAGAAAAAAAGAAAAATAGTTGTGTACTTAGGAAAAATAGTAAAGTCATCGCCTACAATATATGAGTTTTACTCTATTTTTTTTTTTTTAATGATTAGACTTTTCCAAATTATCTTAAAAAAAATATTTAAACTCATTAATAAATTCAATAAAAAGTATCCCTTTTTTTGAAGTTCATTTTTCTTAGTGGAAAAATTTATAAAAATATAATTATATGCAAAAAGGAAATAATTGAGTTATTATAAACCAATTTTTTCCCATAAATTTATGGTATTAACGAGTTCATTATTTGAGTTTTAAATTATTTTTAAAAATTACTAGACTGATTAATGAATCCAACTCATTAAGTCTTATTTAATTTGGAATTTATTTACATATTAAAAAAATCTGGAAATTATGATTTTATGTAAAAGTGAAAACAATAGAATTATTCTAAACCAATTTTTGTTTATAAATTTTAATATTAATGAGTTTATTATTTAAGTTTTAATTTTTAAAAAAATTAATAGATTTATTAACAAATCCAATGGATTAAAGTAAAATAATAATAATTATATATATATAAAGTTAAAATAAGTTCTAGTTGGTCTCTAAAAATTGTTCTCTATTTCACTTTATTTTTAAAAATGAAAAACAAAGAATAACAACCAAAAAAATTCTATTTTTCTCAATATTTCATTCATTCTTGGAATCATCACATACTCCATATTTCTTTATCTTTTATGACATTAAGTTTTGACACTAAATTTGTTGTATTAAGGAGTCTTTCTATCTTTTACAATTAATAAGTATGAGTATATATATATATATATATATATATATATATATATATATATATATATATATATATATATATATATATATATACTCTTTATCTTTTATGACATTAAGTTTTGACACTAAATTTGTTGTATTAAGGAGTCTTTCTATCTTTTACAATTAATAAGTATGAGTATATATATATATATATAAAATGTATTTAACAAGATTATTAATTTAATACATTGACCCAAGTTGGGACTAGAAAATTTTATTTTTTAAGTCAAGTTATTAATTTATCAAACATTCATTTATTAAGATTTTATTGTATATATTTTATCATAAAGAATTAAATTTTTTAATAAATATATTTGGTCATATATACATTTACCATTATATACTATAATATTTAACCACAAAAATTAAATAAATAAATAAAAATGAGATTGAAGATTTTCATATATTTTATAATGAGTAAATATTATTATAATAGCATTTATTATTTTGCACTAATAAGGAAAAACGTATAAAATTTTAAAATTTATTTCTTACTTTTTACATAAATAGTTTTTTTTTTTCAATTTAAATTTTTCTTTTCTTTCATTTGCATAATAAGTATCATATTTTTACAAAGATTCTTTAATTTAATATTTTAGTTTTCTTTCATATCACATAACTACTACATTTTTCCATAGATTTTTTTACTTGAAAATCTCTCTACCTCTCTTCCTCTCTCTCTCTCTCTCTTTTAAATATATTTTTAAGAGATGATAATTTTCATAAACAGATAAGAATTGATAATTTTATGAAGTTTGTTTGAAATGTTTAATTTTTTTCAAAATTTAATCTTCATGGATACAACTATAGAAAATATCTTTGTTTGAGATAAAGGGATTAGCATACCTTTTTAACCATTAATTAGTTTATAAATTGGATGGTAAAACAAAATGGTCAAGAGTTCAAATAAAAAGAATTACAAGTTAATAGCATAATTATTAAAAGGTTCAAATGTCTTACCTATAAACCAAGATGAGTGTGGAGGTTTTACAATGACTTTAGAAATGGACCTAAGCTAATATATATATATATTCTAAAAGGTTAAAAAAATAAATTTTCATTATAAAATATTTTGCTTCAAAACTAGCTTCTTTGTTAAAGATATCTCCTTGGTGATGAAAATTTTCAAAAAAATATATATTAAGTTGGCCAATTTTTTTTTTTCCACAAAAATATCTCTTTAGCAACAAAATGGTAGGATCTAGCAACAAAAATTTGTTATTTTTTATGTTAATTTCTTTTTTCATAAAATGTTATTTCAATGATGCTTCAAATTTTGTCACCAATCACTTAATTTTCCATGATGAAATAAGATATTCGTAGAACATGACTATCAGTATGCAACAAACTTTTGTCTATAAACCTCATGACAAAAAAATTGTCACATCGCACAAATTCTAATAAATTATTGTCTATTTATGATGAATACTTTTGTAGTAAAAATTGATATATGTTGTAGTGATAAGACTTTCTATAACATTTTACATGTTCCATATTTTTACTAAACAGTTGCTAACTCTTGCTAGAATTTCGACTATTGTTATATTTCCTTCAAACTTTTCGGATAGTCATTTAGGGATCTTTGTCAATTACAAATTACAATTGCTTAATTTTTGTAATATCTCCTCTCAATCATTATTTAACAAATATGAAATTAGATATAAATAATATAATGCATGATAGAAAGAGTAATAATAATTAAAATCTCAAAAATGTAAAAAGTAATAATAATTAATTATAATCATTATGCAATGTTTAATATTTTTACTATCATAACCTCATCAAAGCAGCACAAGCACTTAAATGCCCGAAGACTTTGTGGAGCAAACTTGGCATATTACTCCATCCAACAACTTGGTCAAGTCCTTGGCCTGTGAATGATCATGAAGATCAAAAGCAAAGTAGAGAAAAATGTGTAGTAGTAGGTCCAAGCTTATCTTTGCTTGTTTTAGGACATGGGACACATGGCCTTTGTGTCACATTTAGTAGGACCATAATTGATTCCATGCTCTATGTAATTATTCTTATGCATGTAAATTTATAAGTAATAAAAACATAAAGAAGAAGAGATCATCTTTTTAGATCTCAATTCTTTAGCACTATATGTAGGAGAAACAACTTATAAATTAATCAAGAATGCTACTTTCAATTATGGAAGAGATGGCATAAGAAAAGGGGATCTCACTTTACAGTAATTAAGAAAGTGAGTGGAAAAGTTGCACAAACAATTAGATCAATGAATCAAGATCCTAACATAGCATAATGATATGCTAACTTAAGACAACAAGGAACTACGAGCTCAACTATTAGGGCAACATTCCCTTATGTATGACCTTTGTCACACCTATACCACTACTTCTTGTGGGATCATAACAAGCATATCTACCCCCCTCAAATGAAGAAGATAAGTTTGTCAAGAATAGTTCAATGTGTTCCTATCGAGAGAAAGGTGCCTTAGAGTTACGATTAGATGAGCTAAATGCTTGAAATGACTTAATAAAAAAAAGACCTTGTCACAAAATGCTAATAGAATGATTCAAGGGCTCATAGGCACTTTATTTACTCCTCATATCTTACTGGCTAACACTTTACCATGATTTATTTTCCAAAATTTCATGTTTATGATGGGATAGGTGACCCAGTGGATCACTTGATGTATTCTTAATAATTTATGATTCTCATACAAGACAATGATTCACTCTTGTGCAAAACTTTTCCTCAAGCTTGCAAGGGTCAATGCTTAGATGGTTCCATAGCTTATCCAATGGCTCCATCCATTTTTTATCTAATATCTATACAATATTCATTTTATATCACAAGACAAAACTTTGCTTAATGTTAGGATAGAAGATGGAGAGAGTTGTAGAAAATATGTGTCACTTTGGTGTTGTCTTAACTCAATCGGAGTGTTATAATGATGCTACTCTAAGAATAGCCTTTAAAAGAGGGTTGTTGTCTAATTTTGTTCTCTAAAAATGTTTGCATAAGAAGAAGCCAACAAGTAAAAAGGATCCCTTTACAAAGGTATACAAGTATTCAACTTTAGAGGATGATCAATGTTCTTATAAAAACTCTGAATTTTTCATCGTTGCTAGTGAATAAAAGAGGAAGAAACCTTTCAAGGAGAGGGATCATAGTCTAATAAGAAATATTATCAAGAAAGGGGATCTTAAGCTTCTTTTTTTGAAGACCAAAAACCTAAGAGATGGGTTTCTAAAACAACCTTTACAAAGGTTATTGCTCCATATGCCCCAATATAATGAATGTTGTCTTGTCTACATCACCTAGATCCATTGTGATTTGGTTATGACTAGAGTACACATGTCAAAAAGATAATCGTTGACACTTCGTTGTTGAATCAACATGTTGGTCAATTCGTGGAATCATGAAGTAATCTTTTGGCCATGATTTTTTTACACCCCTTATGCATAACCTTTACAAAGTTATAACCCTTTATGCAAAGTGATGTGAAGAAGACAACTTTCACATTCCTAGATGCCCAAAAAAATGTTTTTTCTTGTAACAACATCTAGACTTATATAATGCAAGTGCAACCTATCAAAAGATGGTTTCCATAATGTTTTCAAATTTGTTGGAGAAAAATAAAGGCTTATATCGATGAAAAATTGGTTAAAACTAGAGGACCCTATTGAGATCTCCAAAAGAGTTTTGATGTAACGATGAAATTTAGGATGAAGTTTAATCGAAATAAGTGTGCCGATTAATTGTCTAGATTGTAGATCAAGAAAGGTTTATATCAAAATGTATGAATCGATGTTTTCCATTTTATAAGTTACAAAAATAAAATAAAAAATAAAAAAAATTGTATGGATCATGGATGGAAGAAAGAATAAAGGCTTTTTGACATGTGAAATATTACTTGAGATCTTTGCTAACTCTATCTTTCTTTAGAGTTGAAGATGAAATAATCTTATGCTTAGAGGCATCAAAGACTACTATCAACACCCCTTTAATGAAGTATCAAAGCCAAACATACATGCCAATGTATTATGTCAATCAATTTAGCAACTCTAAAACAAGATATTTTCCCATAGAAAAATTAGTATTTCCCTTAATAATCATCTTGAGAAAGTTAAGACTATATTGTTATGCTTATGATATAATTGTGTTATCAGATTATTCATTTAGGGTAGTTGTTGGTGTTGAGCTAACTAGATTCAGGTTCGTCCTACTTCACTGGAGTCAGACAAACTTCTTCTTTACACAGAAGGATGTTCGAATAGGTGGTCCGACCACACTCCTCTGAAGCTTAAGTCATAAATCACTAAGGATAACTCTTAACTATTTTTTGTGGGAGAGGATGAGCATGTGTAACTTGTTTGTACTTCTTAAGGGGTTTATGTGAAACCAAGGTTTGGTTAATCTTGATTTTGATGATAACAAAATAAGGTTTAGAACTAATGATCATATTTCAAATGTGATTAGGCAAGACAACTTCCAAAGTGGCAATCCAAAGACAAATCAAGTAAAGGAGAAATCATGAAGAAGAAGACCACCTCAAAGAGAAGAGTTTTTCAAGACCAAAGCTTCTTAAGATCTCTTTGTAAGGTTGTTGGTGCACTAGGACTTTCATGCATTTCATTCTTTATTTATGCACCAAAGTCATCCAAGAGTAATATTGTTTTAAATATCTTAAGAATTTGATGATTTCATGATTTCAACTAAAACCTTGTGTTAAATGATTTTCAAACTTGTGTTAAAAGGTTTTAAGTTGAAAAATGTTGAGTGTTGAGCCAAAAATATGGCTCAACCGGTCGACCGGTTGTGCTTGTCCGGTCGAGGACCGGTTGTGCTCTTCCGGTCGAGGACCGGTTGAGGGAGGCTAAAAACTTTTTCTCTCTCCCAGTGGCCTTTTCTTCTCGGTCAAGGTTGAACCTCAACCGGTTGAGGTCCGATTGAAGCCCAACGGTCACTTTTCCTAACGGCTAGTCAACCGGTCGACCCCTAGCTCGACCGGTCGAATCTCCAACGGCTAGTATGACTTTTTTTCTTCTATAAAAAGGCTAAAAACTTCATTGTTTCAAAATAAAAAACCTTCTCAAATCATTCTTGATTATATTTGAGCTTTGGAAGAGTATTTTTGAGTGCACCATTATTCCAAAACTTGCATATCTTTAGTGCACCATTCAATCCTAGTTTTTCTTGTATCATTTGAGCTTAAAGTTCTTGTGCTAGGATTTTTGAGAGATCATTTTATTTGTAAATATTTGAGAGGAATTTTCTCAAGTGAGGGGTATCACTTGAGAGGTTGTTCAAGAGTGGGATAACTCTTGAGAAGTGTAAAGGGTGCTTGGAGCCAAAAGTCCAAGAGGGTGAATTGGAACCATAATCCAATTGTAAAGAGATTGGAAGCTTGGTTGAAGCTTCAAGATAGTGGAACCCTCACTCGGTTAGGAGATTGAGGAGAGTGGACGTAGGCAAGGAAGTGCCGAACCACTATAAACTCTCATGTTTGCACTCTCTCTTCCCTAACTCTTTTAAATTATATGCAATTGTGTTTATCTTGTTTATTATATATTTGCATATAATTGTCTCTTATTTTTGCATAGTTTAAATTTGTGAAAAAAGACCATCACCCTATTTACCCCCTCCCCTCTAGGGTGATTACCATAGTTTGGATTAGCCTCAAATTCCTAACAGTTTATATAGAGTTGATGACACCATCATTATAGTGATGATTATGCACTCTAGTATTTCTTGTAATGATGATTGCCCTTAGGGTGGAAATCGAGTCGTAATAGGACAGTCAACATCGTCACTGCTGCATGGACTGGGCAATCACATCAAGTAAGGGCTGTTGACTGGTTCCATTTGCTGATTGTCATGCCAAAATCTTAGACCATGTAGCTGACTATCCATTTAGCTTGCTAATGTCTGGGATTATGCGTAACAATTAATTGACATTGACTTTTGGGTGTAAATGGTGTCTAGTCCGTCGCTCAGACATCAGATGTCTAGTCAGCGCTTAGACATTAGGTGTCTAGGTCGGTGCTCAGACATCAAGCGTGATTAACCACACATGTTAGAAATCCTAAGGACTTGACTGGATTGATTTGCTCCTCTAAAATGTCCAGTCAGCTTGGTTTGTCCATTCCATCTGACATTATGGAAGAAGGAAAACTTCTCACTTCTGGTGTCAAATGGAGTTTATCTTAGTCCAGACGGAGTGATCCCAGACGGGTTATATGTTTGCCCTAGTCAACCAAAGGGTATTGAGTCTGGGAAGGACATGTGGAGGAAAGCTCCCCACAATAGTGATTCAAATCTCTAACACTTTATAGGGTAGTGATTCAAATCTCTAACACATTGGTAGACCCTAATAAGGCTTGGGGCATGTGCACCCCTCAATTTCCACCACCTGGCCCAAAATAAATAAATAAATAAATAAATAAATATCCCTTACATGTAAAAGTTTTTTGGGAAAATAAAAACCAAAATAGAAAATTTGCTCCCACTAAAAAATATAAATTTAATTTTAAAATTTTTAAAATAAAAAATAATGGTAACATAATATTATTGCCAAAAAAATTACTATTACCATTAATTTCTAATAGTATATTAAGATTGAACTAAAATTAAAAAATTTTAAAAAGTCTTATTTAATATTGTTGATACTTTTTTTTTTCTTGTTCATTCAATCTTTTTCCTTCTTATACTTACTTTTTATGATTGATTTAACTAAATCATAAAAATAATATTTGTTAAATTATTATTAACTAATATTTTTACTTGGAAGTAAGACTATAATGTGAGTTCATCTAAATCTAATCATTAGGCTACTAGTGTTTTAGTGATTTATTATATGAAATATAATTTTTAAGTAAAAGATTTTATATTTAATTATCTTATATTTAGTTATTAGAAAAAGAAAAAAATTAAAATATTGATTTGATATCTATGAAAATCTTAATCTCTACTTTTGAAAGCACATAGAAAAATATAGGCTTTTGAATGTGAGAACAAAGAATAAGATAAGTAGCAGAATAATAAGATCTAAAAAAGAGCACACCTCTTTTGTTTGAAAAATATCAAAATTTTAATTCTTTAAAATAATTTTAAAAGTTTTTGCTACAAATTAATTAAAATTATTGAAAATTTCTAATGATTTTTCTTTCTATTTTTTTTTAATTCTTTTGAAAATTTCCTTTAAATATTCATGATAACTTATATATATAAAATCTAAAACTCTTTTTTAAGTGTTTTTAGTACCATGATTGTTTAATTTAATATATTTTCATAATTAATATTTAAATTTTTTTAATAATAATATAAAATACCATTGATTTCGTTATAATTTATAAATGATGATTATAATAAAACATTCTTCTCAATGCTCCCCTTAACAAAAGTCTTTACCAAGTGATCAATAGAATTAAGAAACTTGATATACGATACAACCACCCAAAAAAAAAAAAAAAAACTTTATTTTATATTATAAATTATTTAAGTACTGTTAAGGCAAATTTATTTAATTATTTTATTAACTAATAATTTACATATTTATAATATGATGGGAGGCATTGTAGACTATATCCGACAGACAAATAATTAATTCAGGTAGTGCTTCATTTCTATGAAAAGATTGTCCCAAAAACTCAGGACAAAGGTAGGGTACTTTAATTCATTGGCAGTGCGTTACCTTTGAATGTGGTAAGTAGATGTAAGGTCTGTGTCAAAGACTCAGAAAATGGGTAGTTGGGGGTTGGTTTCTGGTCTGCAAAATAATTGCCGATCAGAACTTGCATCATTGAATTCTAATTCATCTTTGGTTTCCCTCTCTTCAAGGTTTTCAGGGCTTGGAAAAATGGTTCTCAACGAAGAAAAGAGGGGTGAGGAAAAGACAAAGATGGATGGAACATTCAAAAGTGTTAATTAATGTGGGTTGATAGTTAACTTTTATAAAAATTAAATTAATTCATAATTTAAAATATTTCAGAGTTTTTATTTTTGATGAAGGTGACAAATAATGAAAAGACCAATGATGAATATTAATTAATGTAGATATATACTTGTTTATGTTAGAAGGTCATATTTGTTTATAGATTATATTTTTAGTTTAAATTTTATTTTAAATAATTTTACCCTTTTTCTTTTTATTTTTAAAAGGAAAATGTAAAAATTTTAGGCATTGTTTGATAACTATTTTTTAAAATAATTCTAAAAAATAATATTTGAGAATAGTTTTTAAAAATTGTTATATAATATTTTGTAAAATAAAAGTTTGTTTGATAACTTAAAAAGATTTAAACTTATTTTTAATATTTTTAAATATGTTTTAAAAATAATTTTTATAATTAATAATTTATTTTTAATTATTTTATATGTATGTATAATTATTATTTAAAATGCTTAAAAATATTCTTTGAAAACATTTTGTTTTCGTTTTTAAAAATAGAAAACAAAATACAGCGGATTGATGTTTTCTTGTTTTTCTATTCTAGAATAGAATGGATACATATCATGATTTTATGCTTTTTAATTTGTTCACATGCTTTTGTTCCTATCCTAAGATCACAATGGCTTCAACTATAATTCTTTAAATTAAAATGTATTTCAAATATATTTGCATGCAAGAAGATGAAAAACTTTAAAATATAAGAAGTAAAAGTTTATATCATATTGAGTTTATCAAAATAAAATAATAAAAAAAATGCCTTTAATTTCAGAATTATGATTACAACAAGGACTCCTGAAAATCATTTTCCTTGCCACTCTGCTGTGAAAATGAGTCCCAACAAGAAAGTATGGATGAATCCAGAGGCAATGCTATAGTTACATAGCAATAAATTTTGAAATTCAGGTTGACCAAATTGGAAAAGCTCAATCAGAAGGAGGTGGGTTGGTGGCATTTTGTGGTGTGAAACATTAAATTACGTTTAGGCTACGTTTGTTCCATAAAATTTGTGGGAAAATACAAGATAAAGAAAATATAAAAAAAAAATAGAAAAAAAAAAAACAGAAGAAAAATAAAAAATAGATTAAAACTCGATTAATTATTTTTTTTTTGTTACTTCAAACTCATTTTATTTATTTTAACTCATTAATATAAAGATTAAATAATTTAAAAATACATAAGTTTATAATTAGCTTTAATTATATTTTATTTTCTTTTATATTTTTCATAAGACAATTAAATATAAAAAAATCATTTTCCTTTACATTTTTTTTCTTTCCTTAGTATTTTTCGAACCAAACATAACCTTAATTCTCCGATATGGATGTTGATATGGCAATGATCCTAGTCTTTCCAACACTAGTCCCCATTTTATTATTTCTTTTTTCGAAGTCAAGCATTTCGGAAATGGGGTTGTAGGGTCTCTTAATTGGAGGTCATTTTCCTTCTCAACCGTCCACCAAACACTTGGAAATTTAGACATAGGACTGAGGTTGACTAATATTGGTATTTAATCCAAAGGCTAAGAATAGAGTATATCTTTTCCACAAAGTTTAGAAGGATGTGATTTGTATTATATTAAGAATTCCCTCTTTTTCACTCAAGTCTTTTTTAATTGTTTATTTATTCAACTTAGAGTGGGACTTATATTCCAATGTCAAGAATTCAGGATTGGGTTGATAGTAAAATCAAAATTGTTTTTGATTATTAAGAAATATAAATTAGGGAAAAAATATTTATATAATTTTAAAAAAAACTATTTTAACAAACCTTTACTGAAAATGAATCAATCTTACAAGAACATTAAAAGTTTTTAGTGAAATCATTTTAAAATAGAGTGTCATCCAAACATATTGATTACTAGTAAAAAAAAAATCTATTTTAGATAGTAATTATCATAAATTTCACATCTTTTGAGTAATAATTATGTCTAAAATGCTCAATTGATATGTTGTTTTTACAAAGGGTTACCAACAATTTTTGCGAAAATGTTATTCCTCGTACAAAATTATTGTTCTTGGTGTCAATTCTCAAAATTTTAAATTGAAAAATTCCGGAAACCCAATGAGATTGATGCTAAGTGTCCATTTATTTGATTTATAGATAAAAGATTTGAAATGATTTTTTAACATAATGTTTTTTTAAGAGTTCAAGCCCATTTAAGTATTCTAGTTGTTTCCTACAATCACCTTTGCCTTTTCCAAGTCTATACTATGAATCTCTTGGTCTCACAAACAATTTCTAGATTAATCTAAAAAACTTAACATGATATCCATATATGACCATATGGAATTAAGCCTACTAATCTGGAATTAAGCCTACCGCTAATACAATAGCCTGGCTCAATTACCATCAAACAATAAGGTAAAATCTCCCAGAGATTTTTGGTTTTCCATTTTAAACAAAAGCCCATCTACAGAACATCCTATATACATGCTAGGAGAAGAAGATGGATGAGCAAAACCTCCCAGAATTGAATGATCATGCATTTTATAACCTCTTTTTCAGCACATTAACAAAGCAATTAAGTGGTCGATAGAGAGGCAAATCAAACTGCATGCTGAACCAGGTGGTGCCAAGATACTAGTCCATAGTTGCTTTGATTTCTCTAATAAGGTTGATCAGAGCTGTTTCAATCAACATCTTTCAAAGATCTTGTAAAGCTTCTCCAGTGAAGCTACCTACAGAGAGTGGGGAGCAGTCTCATGGTCACAAGCAAGGATATGATAATGTAACTCAAAATAAAAAGGAATGAAAATCAAACCATATAAGAAACCATGTATCTTTTACAGAAAATGCTTGCTGTGGACCAAACATGTTTCTAAACAAGACGAGTCAATTTAGATTTCTTCATGCACTTAAACAATAATATACTAGAAAGATATAGGTTATGTTTGTTTTCTGGAGAAATCTAAGGAAAAAACTGTTAAGGGAAATGGTCTTCCCATGTTTGGATATCATGGACAAAGGTAAGCAAAAAAATTACTATGGAAAAGAGGAGCAAAATGCTAAAAGATTTTTCTCCTCAATTTCCTTCAACAAAAAAGGTGAGGAAAGTACCCTAAAAAATTTAGAGCCTGTTTGGTTGCTATTTCCAAAAACTGTTTTCTGTTTTTGAAAACAGAAAACACTCAAAAACACATTTGGCAATTTTTACTTGATTTACATTCTCAACTTTTCTATGTACAGACAAATAAGAGAAAAAAATTACAATTTTTACTTTCCTTCTATTATTCCTGTCTATCTTCCTTCTCTCAGACCTTCAGAGAGCTAAACATAGTTATAATGTAACTGCTAGTCAAACAAGCAGATTTCTATTTTCTGGGAATTCTTAACCATCAGTAAAATCCAGATCCATAATGAGCAACATAGACTGTAGGGCAATGAGCTCCAAGGAGGGAACTTTTCAGATCTGTCCCTGAACAAGCCTTTTTGGAACTAATTAAAACTTCTAGGAGGTCGTTCTAGAGTGTCTTAATGATAACTAGGCACTAATACATCCCAGAAATATTTAACAGAATATTTTAACAGGTACCTGGACAAATGTTCCATCTGTAGCCATTGAAGTTGGTGGTTTGAAGAAGAGTCTCACAGCTGGAAATAAGACATGCTGGATAGACCACTCACGCTGGGCCCATGCATTTTCTGCCTCCGCAAGCAGTTCATGATCAATTTGTTCTTCAATTACAACATCATCCACTGAGAAAAAATAAAAAGCATGCTAAGGATAGGGGATTTGATGTAGCATTGTAGAGAGAAAAAGAATATGGGGTAAAGAAATTGAAGTAGAAGAGAGAAATTTCAAAGAAATTATGAATATTATTAGTCAAAATGTCTAAAGTATTTAGCATCACTGTGCCTATATAGATAGATAATCTTAACTCTACCAGGAACCTAGTTTTAATAATCCTAATGTAGGAAAAGGATAATTTTTATCCCATTTCATTTTTGAGAAAATGATACAGTGGTTATAGTGTATGATCCTACGAAGTTAGGAAACTAAATTATGATTAGAGGCACATGCAAATGCCAAGAGAGACCACTAACTAGCATGATCTGTTTGTTCTATTTCAGTTTTTACAGGCTGTTATAAAGGTTGTAGTTATTTTCAGACTTAAAAGTGGTGTTAAGCGCTGAGATTAAAAGGTCTTGAGACTACTCAACAGATTAATTGCAATCAGTTTTGTCATCAAATTTTAGAAAATCAGATTGTGAATCCTTATTGGCTCTCATAAACCCTCAGACCTCATTTTCCATGTTGTAACTTCTCAATTGTTATCTACTTTAGGTTTTATTTTATTTCTGGAATTCCTTCTAAGAAGCAGATTGCAACAAGACAGCAGATCTCATGCATTTTTCTGCATCGACCTTGATTTGCCACACCTCACACATGCATCTCTCATATACCACACATTATAAGACAACCATCTTTCTGTACCACATCAAAATGCTTTTCTTAAGGAAAAAAAAAACATGAGACTATCGTATAACGTCTAAAGCAAAGAGAGAGAACAGCAAACACCCTTGTCCAACATTTTCAATAGACAGAATAAGAATTACCAGTTATTTATAATAATAATAATAATGAAATAACAACAGCAACAACACAACCAGTACTTAAATAAGAATATTGGACATGTACTATCAAGTATAACCATCAGTATGAATGCTTGGTATTAACCCATCTGAAATTGAATATAAAATCATGGTAATTTATCCTGCATCTCCTTTGAAAAGCTACACTAAAGAAGGCAGGAAGCCATTACAATGTGCAATTGCTGTTTCTTGGATTATGGTAGCAGCAGATTGGTAAGACCTAGCCTTAGCATTTTATATGAAGTAGCTAAAAAATTTGAGTTTTCGCCCTTGACAATCTGTGAAGTTATCATTGCAACAAGCAATGGCACACCAAATAAGACAAGATGCAAAATAGAAGAAAGTCATCCCACAAAAAACACATGATACCACAGAGAAGCAATGAAGAACTAATTTTGTTCAAGTTATGAGGAAGAATGTATGACATGGGGGTTATAAAAATTCCAGCAGGTAAATTTCCATACCTAAACTATTGGAGGAATTTCCCTCATCCTGAGGATTCCTAGAGGATTGTCTCTTCTTGTAAAACTGAAAATTATCACCTGATGGGTTGGGCAATGTTGGAGGATGCAGAGCAAAAAAGTTTGCAAGAGCTGATGAAATTCCTTGAAAACAACTTTTTTCATTCTCCCAATCAATCTGCAACAATGAGCAAAAATAACAATTAGTAGAAAAATAATAAACGTCCACCAAAAGGAAGATAATAGAATTGGCATCCACTCACTTTGAGGATTTAGATTTGTAGGATAGTTCCATTATTTCAAAATATCATATGATGGCAATTTCAGCTATCATGACTTTAGAAAGCAAATAACCAGAATATTCAGCTATCACCATTTTAAAGGTGATGAATGACTCACATCATAAGACTGATAGTGACAACCCATTTTGTTGGAATTAAATGACTACCAACAAGCATATTAGTAACATGTATACCCATTATTTGACTTGTTTTCTAGAGGTTTCAACCACTGTAAAATTGATGAGGTTTTACATGGTTTCATCAGAAAATGAGATTAAAATCTAATCTAGAAAATGATTAAATCATTATGTTGCATGTCACAATACTATCTAGTGGGCAATACATTGGATTGCCACAGCCCAGTCAACAGGTTATACCTTAATCCCAACAAAATTCCACTAATATTGGGTCTCCAATCACCAGGATCAGATAGAAGACTACAAAAGCACTGTGTTACACCATTAACCTTAATCCTAGCTAAAAAATTTCTTCTTCTGAGAGCATTGCCATTTTATGAAAGAATTTAGTGTTCCTATCCCCTTCCCTCAACAAAATTTCTCTGAACTTCTGTCTCCAAGATGCCACTTCCAACAAGGCCCACTGCTGGAAACTCTTCCCCACCAGCCCTTCTAGCTTCAATTTCCTCCGCATTCAGAACTACTACCCTTTCTTCAGCATCCCAAAAGCCCACCTTATTCAAGGCCATCTCCTTTCTAATAGAAACATTATCAAACACATCATCTTTCCACACCTTTAAATTAGCATTCAGAGCCTTCAACTTGGCTGCAGGGATATAGCTATAAGTCCCATTGAACCTGTAGCCTATCCACCAACTCCTTAGCAAGTCTCCAAAACCATCCACTTTAAATTATATATTTTCAAGTCTAAAAGGTGATTTACCCCTCCTATCCCTCCCTGTCAAGCAGAACTAACAAGTGGTCTGACATTGGCTTAGGTAAAACACTTTGCAAAAGACTGTTGAAACGACGTTCCCATTTTTCAAACACTAAGAAGCAGTCTAGACACGAATGAGATCGATTATTCTCACCTTCACACAAAGTAAAGGAGCCCCCCCCCCCCCCCCCCCCCCCCCCCCCCCCCCCCCCCCCCCGCGTTAACAGAATATCACGCAAGTGCAACTGCTCAATTATATATGGAAAGTGTCTTATGGTTGCTGTTATTCTGTCACTATATCTTCTTTCCCCGGTAAATCTGACTACATTAAAGTCACCTCCAAAACACCAAGGATCATCCCACACACCCCTAATGTCCCCCAATTCAGCCTCACAGCATCTGAATCAACAACAAATTGAAAACACACCCACTTCCATTTCCACCAACTCCAGAAGTCTATTATCCCAGAAAGCTGGACATCTTCCTCCTCCCAAGCTCCCCACTAGCTCCATAGATATCCTATTAACTTTTGTTTCATAAAGACACACCAAGTCCGCCTTTTGAGTCCTAATTAAGGACTTGATGACAATCCATTTTTCCTTGCTGTTGACCCCCCTTACATTCAAGGATAGGATTCTCACTTTCATTGGTCCACCAGCACTAAGTCCCAGCTCCTCCTTCCACAACTACCTTCCTTCCTTCTTACTCCCCTGTAATTTATAGAGCCTTCTAGTTGTCAAAGCTCTCTTTTTGTTTTTTGAAAACCTTGCCCTTATTTTTTGCCTTTTCCTCAGTTTTCTTTCTTTTTCGTCCATCTAACTTCCTTTTGAGGGCTAAGATCTCCTTCTCGAAACCATCAATTGACATGCCCAAAAATCTACTGAAGCCAACTAGCTTGGAAGAACATCACTCCTCCCTGGAACAAAGCTCACTTGGTCCTTCTCCCGTAGACGACTTCTCCCGCATCTCCTTTCCCAAACTAGAAGCTCATCTGGTATCAGGGAAATCCACTATCCACAAAGCCAAGAGGTGAGGACCTCTCAACCTCAACCGAAATAACAACTCCACCCACTAAGCAAAGAGAAGAAGAAGAGCAAGGCCCCAACCTCGGAGGAGATTCAAAGCTTTGAAACACACTCAAGCCAAAAACCCTCTTGGGAGCAAAGTGCGCCGGATCTGCCAAGGGGGACACCCACCATCTTGAAGGGACACACTGTCACCCAACCCAATAAGACAGATCCTTTGCCACAACACTTTGCGAGAGACACCCCATGCTGAGAGGCCTCAGCACATCTACCAATGACCTTGGCCACTTTAACAGCTATACCATCAACTGGGTCTAAAGAGAGCCTACATTGCACTCTAAAGCCCAGCCCAATCATCTTCCTTTTCACCTTTTTTTCACTACAGCTAATATTGCCTTTCCCATGATACATGATCTGTTGATAAGTGATAGTGGAACTTGTTTCTTCTTTTTATCAACAGATATTTTATCTTGAAGTTCCTCAGATTCTCCAGTCAGGAAACTAAAGTTCATGTAACTCAAGAGGAGAGAAAGCTAAAAAGAAGTGTGTTGGTGTGTTTGACAAACCTGATTTTCAATGTAGAAACATGATCATGGATCACAAGTTCATAACATGATAAGTGAAAAACATACAGAGAGGTAAAAAAAAAAAAAAGAACATAAGAATCATCAATAGAGTTCAAAACCTACATCATTGCCCAAACATAGTATAAATTCTGGGACGCGGTCCATGTCAGGTGTGTACTGGTCAAGTACGACAGGAAGCCTAGATAAATTCCCATCTAGATCAATGCTAAGGCTGAAATACTCATTTAGCATTTCTGATTTTTGCTTGAGTAGTTCCATGTTCATCTGGGGGAAAAAAAGAACAATTATATTAGTTGAAAAGAAAAAGTTATTTGAAGGCATCTTACACTTATCTAATTTAATATAATGCCATTTGTTTAAGAGAAATGAAGATTTATGGTGTGAATAATAAAGAGATCAAAGAATATTGACACTCAAAAAAAAAAAAAAAGTGTCATAATCAATAGATATCAGGAAAGAAGAGCTTTTCATTTTTGAATGCTGAAGAGGACATGAGAGAGACCCTTTTGAGAAGCATGTATTAAAAGAATGTCATATTGAGGTTATAGTTGTCAATATCTCAAAAGAGACAATATTACACACACACACATGCATCCATGTGAAAAGAATTCATAATATTGCATTTTGATTAGCATCCTACAATACCTATGTTATAGATACAATAGCTAAGATGCGACATTGTTGTTAAGGCACTTTAAAATAAAGAACTGACAGGCTCTCTTATATTTGGTTTTGCACCTTTTGCAGTTAATCATATTTTAGGTCTTTCTTTTTCTTTTGAAAAAAAAGGTAAAAAACAGCCATTATTTCTCAGCACATGGCACAACTAACTTTCAATTGTCATGAGTCATGAAAATATGAGAATGAACATTCAAAATGGTTCCGTAAACTCAATAGAAAAATAAAATAAAATGAAAGATACAATATACACCAAACATAAACCAATCTAAAGTAAAGACATTTTACTTCTGCAATCTTCTCTTTCAAGTCATCATTCTCATCGCATTGTTGATCTAAATCCTCCTCTTTCAGAGCCAGCATAATTAATTCTTTCAAGGGAACAGGATTGCTTATTTGTATAGCATTAAAATGGGCAAACCGGCACAGAACTTGCTGATACATGAGCTCTTTGCTGTGAAGACATGAAAAAATGGGAAAAGAAAAAATCAAATAGCTGACACAAGTAATCATTTAACTCAGGGAAGAAAAAACTGCAAGATCAACCAGCCCGTGCTTCCAAGATCAACCATAACCAGTTAACAAAGAAAGAAAGATTGACTTTAGTTAATTTTTTAGAATTACTAGTGTAAAATATTTTGCAGAAAAGAATCCCATTGTGACTTATTGAAGGGAGAAGCTAATCCTCAGGAATTAGTAATTTCAATGGGTCAGTTTTACAAAGAAGTATCCCATTATGAGAGAGAGAGAGAGAGAGAGGGAAATACATGCAGAAACACAGACACTATCAGAAACAAGTAAATCAAAAGCAAGCCAACTAAAGAAATATTAAAAGGCGCTCAGAACATTAATTGCAAAGTTTTAATAGAACTATTACCTCAAGTTTACCACATTTACAAGATATAGGTGAGTATTATGCTGAAGCAATGCAAAAACATCATCTGCCATTCCAATATATGTGCAGTATTTTATAATGTCCTGCAGACCTACACAAGAATATGTCATTAGAAGCATTTGACACATTTATATAACTCTAAGAATTGGTTTCACTATCAAGAAGTTTTATGGAAAAAAAAAAAACCATTTACCAGAATGAGAATTTCCTTCAATCTCTGAAACAAGCTCCTGAATGCTAGTAAGATCAGCAGTTTCCTTTGGGTTCCTTCTTTGTCTAACAGAAGACCTGCACCATGAGTTTTTGTGTAAGAATAGAGAGCAACAAAAAAATGTGCACATACAAATCAAGAATGGACAAAAAAAATATCAGGGAGCCTCAAGCTCAATTAAACAAATTCACAACTAAATAGAAAATTTCCCAAAAGAAATAACGGGGGTGAACTAACCCAACATCCAAATGTTACAAGAATGAAGAAATACCAAGAATAAGATCAAGTCCAGAAAAACACAACACACAGATCATCTCTCCAATACAACAAATACTTGCTCACAGGTATAATCTCACTAGCATACAAGATCACTTTTAATCTGGAGATAGCTTCAAAAGACAGGAGCATGTAACTAAGGAATGACAACTGAGCATCACTTGCACCAAAGGATGTGTCATCAGCAAACAAGTTGAAAATCTGAATAGCTAAGCCCTCCCTTCTCCCAATCTTAAAGACTTGGAATATAACCTCTTTACATAGCCCTAGTTAACAGTAGCACTCAGATTCAACCGCTAGAAGAAAGGATAAGGAGAAAGCAATTTCCCTACTGGAGACCTCTACAGCTTTGTCCATTCACTAACAGTGAGGACTTGACCACAGGGGTACAGAACTTAATCCAACAATGCACTTCTTGTAAGGTAGAATGCTCAAGGTCTTTGCTGCCAACTCATTTCCTCAAAATCTGCTACTCACCTGAATTTCTCCAAAGCTAGATTTCTCAAAACCAGCTCCTCTTCAACTAAAGCCCCATCTCCTTCCTTCAAATTTGGTTGTTTAATTTGATCTTGTTGAAAGAGAGAGAGAGAAAACCTTAATTCTCATTCATATGATTAACTTCTTGTTGAATATCATTCGTGGATAATCCTTTAGCCTGAGTCCAAAATTTAAAGCAAGTTTTGTAGGCACGAAGATGATGTAAAATTTTGGGATCAACAAATTGCCATAATACGCTACATAATTGTGCATCGATTTTCTTCCATTGCACTTTGTCAACATCGGGTATAGCATCCTCAGGTGTAACAAGATGATCCTCATAACCATGTCCCATAAACCAGAGTTCCACGGACGCTGACCAGGAGAGATAATTCTCACTACCAATCAATTTTTCCGATGTGATAGTAGGAGATCCAGAGATGACGGATGTAAAAATAGGATTTTTAGTCGCCATATCCACTTCACCTGAGATTGAATTAGGTTTGGATTGAAGAGAGCCCTAAAGGGAGGACGGATCACAGCTGTGGAAGAAGAACCTGATATGTCGGGACCCAAACAAAGGAGAAAAGTGACTGGAGATGAAGAAGAGGTCTTCCCAAGGCACACACAGGTCTTGGCCAAGGAAGGAAGCTGCCGTCGGGGGTCGGAGAGCTGCCGTTGGAGGCTGAAATGCCAAAAAAATGGAGAAGCGGGGTTCGGAGAGGACTGACGAAGGCGTAGAAGTGCAAGATGGCATTGGACTAGCCTACTGGTAGAAGCTCGGCACTAGAAAGTGGGCCACGCGCCCTCACGCGCTAGCACGTGGGATTCAGGCCGCCGGAGAAAAACGGCACGTGGGAGGTGCGTGGATCGGATTTTGGCTCCGGTGCTTTGAGAAAAGTTGCGGATCTCCTCTTTGCGCTCTGGTCAATGTCGGAAAATATCGCCTGAAAAAAGTCGCCGGAAAATTTCGCCGGAAAAATGTTGACGGCGATGAGGGTTTTCTGACCACGATATGGCTAACCGAAAAGCTTTGGGAGATGGGAAAGGTGACCGGAATGAAACACGGTCACTGGACGGATTCCCGGAATTAATTACACGGGTAAACCAGAAAGAATAAAGTTTTCTCCCTTAGCTTTGATACCATGTTGAAAGAGAGAGAGAGAGAGAAAACCTTAATTCTCATTCATATGATTAACTTCGTACAATAGAGAAATATATATACAAGGTTAGGTTGAACTAACTACCATATATGTGACCTATATTAAGAAAGGAAAGAAAGATTGTACACTATAAATACATTATATTCAACAGATCCAAATCATCCACTACAGAAAGATAACTCCAAACAATTCTCTACACTTTCTAAAGATACTCTTTTATAGCCCTCAATTTACTAGCCAAAATAGAAGTAGCTCCCTTCTCTCCCCCACCCCTCCCCTTCCCCACTGGAGTAATAAAAAATTCATCTAGCTGACAAACTAAGAACCACATTTGAAAATGGTCTTCCCAAGCAAAAGAGGAAGGAACCAGTAGACTTGCAACCCACACTCTTGACCCTTTATCTAGGGTGCTTAACCCAAATCTCACTACTCAGGCCCAAATTAGATCCTAGGCAAGAACCTGCCACCCCTGCACTTGGAGCAAAGCCACCTCAATGTTACAAGGACATGCCACACCACCTTGGGCTGAAAGTCACCAATCTCTAAAACCAATCCTTTAAATTCATGTCCAAGGAAAGACCAGTTTGAACCTCTACCTTTCTTGTGGGCTAGGTCACCCCACCATAGGCCTAGAAACACTAAATCCCACACTCTCCTTTTTCAAATTAAAAGAAGAATTCTCAGTTGGTAGGCTCTACTGCAACAGGCAACCATACCCCTTTAATGGATGACGACCACATATCCCCAACCAGCCCTCCTCACTCTCCTTCCCAGTGCATACCTCCATACCTGTCATCTTCAACCTCTAGCCCCCCTAACCAAAGACTAAAAACAACTGCTTCCTAAGTAGTTTAAGGGAAGAGGAGGAGCAAACCCATTCAAGGCACTGTTTCCCACCACAAAGCAACTGGAGGATTGCACCTGCCTGACCATGATACCAATGAATCCCAGTACAGAACAACCATCAAACTTCACCAACACTCTTGCCTATGACAGATGTTCTGTGTTGCGGTGTTTTCATCCACTGCAATAAACCCCCCACATATTTTGTACCCCCTTAAACCAATCCTCTAAATATGAACTGGGAGCCTATTAATCTAATCCTCATTTTTTGAGATCAAGCTTCTTTTCTGAAATATCTTACAGCAGGAAACCACCAATTCAAGGAAATCATTTTCTTCTAGAAAGCTTGGCAACCAGACTTAGGGACCCATCCAGCAGCCCCATGCAACCTAAATACAAAAGGAATAAATCATCATTCAGAGCTTATACCCTGACCCTCCTCACCTGCCATTATTGGCCTAACTAATTTTCATTGACATTATTGTATTTGGCAATCGGCTTTTGACAGAAAATAGCAAACATTATTCAACGAGGGAAATGAAAAGCACAGAGTTGACACAATCATTCTCTGAGTCCAGGCAATAAATCTATCCTCATCAGTATAGTCATGATTCGGTATGAAAATAAGGGGAAGGATTCTCAAATTTTGAGAATGAGGCTTGTAGAAATCATTTTTTTGAGAGGAAGGAAATATTAAATATAGTTATTGTCATAATTGTGAAAGAAGAAAAGGTAATCTCAGATATTGACAGTGTGACTTGCAACAAACACCATTTGGAGGATAGGGAGATCCCGGATCTCATTGCCATTGCCATCATTGTGAGAGAAGAGAAGGGGATCTTATATTTTGAAGGTCTGACTTGCAGCAATCTTTGTTTCAGTCAAGAAAGGTCTTGAATCTTCATGCCCTTATCATCATTGCAAGAAAAGTAAACAGGAAATCAGATTTTCAAGGTGTGAGAAGCTGTTTCACTGAAGTTTGGGCAGTTGTTCTTGAGGAAAAGAAAGGAAAGCACAGACATATTGATGATTATTCCTTAGTGTTTGAATTCCAACAGAAAAACCCTGTGATTTGGTCATAAGAATAAAAAGTTTTTGTTATTCCTAAAATTTAATTTTTCCAAGACACGGGAGGACAAAAACATCAACGGAGCTTCCTATTATAGTTAGAAAACTCAGGTAGTTAGTGTGATCTACCTAAATTCTTCTAATAATTACACAAGTGATTACATTATAATCACTTAATCTGGTATCCAAAGCACCAACAACTCCCAACTGCTGTGCAAACAGCCTTAATTGCCTAACCAATGATTTTCAGAAAAAGAAATTGAGAAAAAAGCCCACAAGTATAGATAGTAAAAGCACACAAATGGATAACATTTTATTTTACTGCCCAGACAAGCAGTAATCTCAATCATATTGAACCCAATACTCCACAGAACAAATATGAAAAATCGCCACCAGTCAGTATTTATGCACAGTGCAATTCTTTGACTAGCTCCAGATCCATTAAATAGTAGCAATTTAGGCTTTGGGAAAAGAAAGGTCAATGGTAAAGAGCACAAAATGTAACATCATGTAACTTTGGACTAGATCACTAAATTGCTAATACCATGTCATTGGAGAAAGGTTAGAAATTATAGAAAAGAAACTAACAGATAAGAAAAGTGGGTTAGCATTTGATTAAAAAAAAAAAAAAAAGACCAATTTTATAATATATTATATCAATCATAAAACATGTTTTTGTTATAGCACCAATCAGTGTCCATGAATTAAAAGATGAATTGCATTGTTCAAACAAGCTTGTTGATTAACAAAGCAAGTGCATTTTTCACATCGGTATGAAATAGAATATGCAAGCGCTTTGGTTTGAGTAATAAAAGTAAAATGAAGATGGTTGCACTGCCACTAAATATGGATTCTACCTCACAACAGTTAAATCAGATTCTTTTCCAAGATGACTCTGAGGCTTAACTTGCAAGTAAGCATGCAGCCTTCCAGCAGGATCCTGTGAATCAGTCCTAACTATTTTATGCACAGGGACTTTTTGTGACCTTGAACCTATAACAGACCAGGAAAAACAGGAAACCATTTAAAAAGAAGACATTCCAAAATAGAGAACAAATGTACCATACTTAATCTGCAAATGATATGAGGCCAACCAAGGGGCAAGTGACACAATCAAAATAAGACACTCCCATACCAGATAGTTTGGGGCTACAATCGGAATCCTTGCGTGTATCCTTAGGACCAGATGAAGAGGGTTCCATCGTCTATCTCATGCATGCAACCAAACAAAGGCCAAGCAAAAAGCACAAGTCAGCAGGCAAGATCCATCTGATGTGCAGATAGCTGAAGCAATAGTGATTAGATTGCGAACACAAAGGTTGTAATTGGAACTGACAAGAGAATTGAGAGGGGCAATGGTCAGTAGAACTGCTTCCCTACAAAAAGTGGGAACAAAGACAGGGAAGATCTGAAGAACCGGTATTTCTGTGTTTCACAAGTCACAGCAAACTGCAAGTATATATATAAATAAATTGATTTATCATATATTTTAAAGGAATACTTATCAAAAAAAAAATCATATATTTTAAAGGAACCTCTCCAAGGCCCAATGGTGACAGTAGCTTTTGGATGACCTCAAAGTTTAAATGAAAATTCTACCACAATCAGTGTTCCCCTGAGAAATCCAGAATTCAATTGTCACTCCACTTTATTCCACGTTGAACACTCCCCCAATCCATCTACTTCTAGGCAGAGCATCCTGTATTTCCATAGCTGTTCTCATGGAATGGAACCTCATGCTTACCTAGCCTAGAGTGAACCACCTAAAATATCATTATCAAATGTTTAGCATCCCACTAATAATAGGCAAAGTTAGAAAGACCAACCTCAATTTTTTCCCCTAATTAAATTTAGTCCAGTCAGCCTCTTGCATCAACAAATGCCCACGTAGATGGCAACCCCTCTCCCAAGTATTAGTAATTTGAATGCTCAGACTCCCAGGAGATGGGAAGCCACCAAAACTACTTCATTAAATCCAAGAATTCTAAACCACAATGTCCTGGAATGCTGAATAACATCAAGCATTTGCCAAATATCTTATGTGCAACTGATTTAACATAATAAAAGAGCACAAAACAATGAGTAATCACCCCTTGAATGAGCTAGTTGAAGGCTATGTGCACACTAGCAAAATGGACCAAGACAAAACAATGAACATCTGTCCCAGAAAATAAAACTCCAGGAGCTTATAACCTCAAGGGATCAATCCACCACATTACATCTCAACATAGTGCCATTGCTCTTATAGTTGTCATAAAGATTCTCTCCATAAGGTTAAACATCACACCCAGAACTTAAGACCTAGAAAATTGTGGTCACAATAGTAACACAAGTAGGGCAACAGTACAATAAACACCATCAATGATCAGGCTTATCAATTAAGAACCCAAGAAAAGACTAAAAAAGGTTTCATGGAAGATATCCAACTTTCCTGATCAACCTAAGGCCTAAAGAAAGTAAAACTTTCCATTCTCCAAATTTAGAACAAACTAAAATCTTATTTAGTAAATTCCCCCTCTTTTCTTCTCATCCTCCTTAATTCCCCTTTCTCCACCTCTAAAATTTCATCACTTTTACATGTGTGCGGACAATATGCCAACCTAAATCGTCCTCACTCACCATTATGATGGTTGATCATGCTACTTCATCTCTTGTCGCACTTGTGATTTAAAAGAAACTAGTCAAGAAAAAATGGTTCCATACACATCATGTTGATGAGTACCAACACTACAGAAGTGATCATCCTATCATATATTTCTCTTTTCACTTTTGTATTAAATTAATCTCAAATTGATGAGGATGAATTTCCAAGATCTCCTCAAGAAAGGAATGAAAGGAAATAAAAAATTCCTAAATACTCTATCAAGCTTATTTAGGTAATTTTACAGTTTCTAGGCTCTCTAAAGTCAGTTAGCAGTTGTTATAATAGTTGCATTTACAATTTTGAATTTTTTTTTTTCTGAAATTTATCCTTAAAAGAAGTTTCTAAACTTTCTATTTTCTCAAAAAACAAAAGCCTTTTTTTTTTTTTTTCCTAAATTTTCCAGTTGAGTCCTTATAATCTAGAAAATTTCTTTATAAGAAACTCTTATTGCAAAATACTTCTATGAAGTTAATTTCTAGTCTAAATATTTCCTTTTAATGATTTTATTTTAGATGATTTAATAGTTTTAGGAAAGGAATAAGATTCCTAATAAGTTACGATATAGATTAGAATTTTTTTCATGGTTTTATCCAGTTTAGAAGATTTTATAAACTCTATAAAATAAGTTAATTAATGTAAAACAATTTTTTTTTCTCACATATCTTACTATTTTCAAATGGGGCGACTCCACTGCCTTTTTTCTAAGAGAGACTCTAAGGTTTCTTATCTGTCTTTAAGAAGAGACTTTTAGAAGGTCGTAGTGAGATTCTAAGGTTTTTTATCTTTCTTCTTTGTCTCTTTTTTTCCTATCTTTTATTTTATTTTCCCCAAATGCAATAATTTTATTCCTGTTCCCCCTCCTAAACACTAAAAGATTGAAATTCTAGCCCAACTTATTTGATTGTACACAACCATGCTACGGCTGCCCTACATGGAGAACTTTCATACATCAAAATTGAAATATATAGCTACATATGTAAAATGACAGACATAAGCAACATATATGAAGAAATCAGCATTTTCCTAATAGAAAATTTTGCTTGACTATGGACATTTGTATTATAATAACTGGACTGACAAGAAAGTGGCTCTTAGGAAATCACACAACATTTCCCTAGTCTTTATTTCAAGCAAGATGGCTTTACAATCTAATGAAACCATTTAGTTGAGGTGCAGGAACAGACACACTGAGTTGAATTTAAGAGAATACAGCTAAATCCAGATTCAAAAATGAAAATAACAACAACAACAATAATAATAATAAAGACACCTAACTATCATTATTTTCATAATAACAATAACAAAAAAAACATGCATTGAAATCTTTTTCCTACCTTCTATTCTTTTCTGTGTAGTTTAAACAATAATATAGGAGGCAAGAACCAAACTTGATTCAATAACTTGAAAGGGCTGATAGTTCTCTTAGAGCACCCAAAAACATCAAGTTCTGAGCTTATATGCTCAGTTTGCCACATACCTGTTCCTGAAATGTCCTTTCCTCATTAGAGTTTCTCAATTTTGATTCAAATGCAGACTGTATCTTCTCAATAATGGCTTCCTGATTTAAGAGGCTTACCTGCAAATAGATATACGGAATTCTAAAGCAGCCAAAAAGGTACAGTTTCAGTACAGAAGAAACAACTAAGAAGACAGAACAGCTCATAAGTTGTTTCCATTTCAACAATCAGATAGGAACCCCTGGTGTTCCATTTACAAGGTACATCAGGCACCTAAGAAACACCTAGGCAATTGGATCTCCCTTGGTATCACATGGTCCAGGCAATGCATAGGTGAAATTCATACCTTTCAAATATTTAAACCTCACAAAACTTTTGAACATTCACTCAAATAGTTTAAATTGGTACACATAAATATGAGGTCCACATATCTGTGTAAACAATAGTCAAATTCAGAAAATAATTATAAAAATATCCCTACCTCTCGCTTGGTGGGGTGTATATTTACATCAACATGTTCAGATGGCAATACAATTGACATATATATGAACGGCTTTGATGCTTTGGGCAAGGTTGCAGCATAAACAATTTCAATGGCCCTCTTTAGTGCGGTGCACTCAACCAATCTATCTGGAGAAAAGGGAAATATTGTATGAGAATCCAAACTCCACTGTTCCTCAGTCAATTTCCTAAAAGTTATAACCATAATATAATTTCCGGAAAATCAATAAAGAGACAAAAGTTCAAGTTTTCCATAGTCAATTCCATCTTGTAAATATGAAGGGACTTAGAGAGAGAAAGGGAGAGCATCTACAACTTGGATGCTTTGATTGCATACAGTAAATGCAGGCTATTTACACATCACTGACTTGAAACATACAAGAAACCATGTAACAGAACCAAAAAGGATAGATGATTCAACAAACAATCATATTAAGAAGCACAAACTAGGACCAAGATATAACATTAATACATCATATTGACAAATAAAATGTCTTTTTTTTTTTTTTTTTTTGATAGGTTAAGCAAGAGAGTAATATGAAAAAAAAGAAAAGAAAACCCCAGACAGAGTGCCACAAAGTATTCAGGAAGTATTACAAAGAAAAGTGTGTTTCAGCCTTTGGTAAGATTGCTCATCAATTGCAAACGATCTTTTGTTCCTTTCCTTTTAAACTGTCCAAAAAATGCATAAGGGAGCTGCTCATCATGCCCTTTTTCATTTTTTTACCCACAAAAGGGTCATGCCAACCTAGGAGGGTCTCTCTAACCAATGAAGATAGCACCCAAGACACAACGAAAAGGGAGAACAGAAACTGTCATAAAACCCTTGTCTCAACACAGTAAATAAGGATGTGTGATCAATCGATTCAATGGGTTCTTCCTTGAAATGACAAAAGAAACATCTATTTGTCAAAGACCATCCCCTCCTCCATAATTGATCCAAAGTTAAAACCTTTCCCTGAGTGGCCTCCCAAGCAAAGAAACCCACGTTTGGCAGCACTCATGAGTTCCATATAACACCCACAGAGAAAGAAACTGAACTCCCCGACTTCAAGACAATGTAAAGGGCTTTGATGGAAAACTTACCGGTCTCTGACTCTACCCAAATCACCTTATCTTCCTCTTCCTTATGCACCCTTTTCCCTTGCAGTCTCAAAATATGTTATGAGGCATGTTTTTTGGTTTTACTGCTAGAACTTTTCCGGAAAACAAAACAAGCCCTTATAATTCCTATTCAAATCTCCATGTTTGATTTGTCTATCATTTTCTCAGGCTAATATCTACTTTGATAGAAAAAAATTCCGAGCCGAATAAGTCCTATTTAGAATTTCAAAGCTTAAGGGTTATAACACTTCTTCTAGCAGAGCCAATATTATCATCAATGTATGTCTTCAGCATTTCCACAACAAATAGATAACCTGGCAATACAACCCCCCTGTGCTAAAGGCAAAACCAAGCACTAACAACTGTTCCCATTTACTATCTGATATTATGAAATTTCTGAGACAAACAGAGCACTTAATTGAGTAGCCGATAGTGCTTTTCCACTAATCAAATTTTTTTTCCTCTATGCCTCAACCAACCAAGGTGTTAAATGTTGACACAAATGCATATGGTAAGATGCCAAAACAATGACAATGAATATAATAATTTCTGATGGACATATTAAGATGCCAAAGCAAATATGATGGCATTAATGATTTCAATTTTAAAAGTTAAATAAAAATAGATTTCAATTTGTGGATATTTTCAAGAAAACTGGGGAAATGTTGAAAGAGCATAAACATACAATAACAATATTATAAAATAAATTCATGCACAAAAAGCATGTCACACCTTTAGTTTCGAAAGTTATCAAGTAAGTAAAATACCATGTATGTGTTGTTTCAACTATATAATATATAATACAATTAAAAGTACAACAGAGTTCTACTCCAAAAGTATAATAACTTTTGCTCGTTATTGTACGAATATTAGGGTAAACTAAAGTCCAAAAAGCCCTCCAATCTTCCAAGCAAATTGATTTGTTCTAATAGTACAAACTGAAGTCATAATATAACCTTTAAGAATGAAGCTTCATAATTTCAATAACAAACATGCATAGCTGAACTCTTTTCTTTTTTTCTTTTTTTCTTTTTTATCAGAAATGCATAGCTGAACTCATATCTATCTTGTTTTGATAACAAGTAGAAGATTTCATCTAGAGAAGACAATGAGCACAAAGGGATCAGAGATCCCTGAAAGACAAAAGCAAAAGGAAAGAATGGGAACCCAACCACCCCAACCAGAGAGAGAAAGAGCAAAGAAAAAAAACACAAGAATACAGCCGCATGAAGCCTACCCTATAAAAATTAATTAATGAATAAAAATAATTAAAATAAAATAAAACCTTCAAGGAGGCTAATAATTCCCTACAAGCCTCACAAGGCAGAGCGCTTCATTGCCAAAAGCTCAACCTCCTGATTTGTAAGCCGTGTTATCCAGTTGAAGGAGACCACTTTCTTTGATAAATGCAGAATATGACTCATCCAATGAACATACTCTAAGGACTTCAATTCCTCATAGAAGTCCAGGAGATGAAAACAATGGAATCTCAAATTTTCCAAAAGAAAGGTAAAGCTCTGGTAGCAGTTGTTACAAACTGATATTACTCTGATCCCAAATGTTAAAATCTTTTATTATCTCAATCTATTGTTGAAAAATCAACTTTACTAAAAGCTTAAACTTGTAGGATTTGAGCCCACAATGCAAATCATGCACTCCAACACCCTCCCTCACGTGTAGCTTCTATTTTTTGGATTGCACGTGAGCTTAATAAATTGGGGAAACAAACATGCAGTAGTGATGTTCAAACAAGGCTCCAGTACCATGTCGAACTACCAATTTTACTAAAAGCTTAAGCCTGTAGGATTTGGGCCCACAATGCATATCATGCACTCTAACATCTATGGACTCTTATCAAATGATGATCAATTTTCAGATCTATACTTCAATTAACCCATGATCCAACTAATCTGGTTTAATCCATTTCAATATCAATGACTGATTAAGCTATGGATTATGAGCATGCAATGGATCAGATAAATGAGAACAATCACACCATGAGACAAAAGGATTTACATGGAAACATCCATCCCAAGGAAAAACCACTAGCTATCCTAGCTAGCAATATTTTACTATTGAATAATCAATTGCAAATCCTAGTCCTACTGAAGATGTCTACCTGATCAATCTCTGGTTACTCCATCCCTGCCTTTACCTTGTAGCTCGATCACCAACTTTGAAGTCCTAACAAGGCACTCTGCACCCTACCAAAATCCCTGGATTGCAAACTTGATCTCTCACCGAGATCCTCAGCCTCCAACAAAGATTTCACAGCCATTTGTGGAGTCACACCACAATTTGAAATCTCATCGAGTACTCAGAGTCTCACTAAGGTTCTTCAACCTTTGATCTTCCTTTGGAGTCCCATTAAAACCAGATTGAACACAATCAAAGACCAAGATTTAACCAAATCAAATAGAAAGTCACTGGAAATTGAATTCACATCCACAAAGAATTCTTGAAACAATTTAGATCCAAAACTTCAACTTCAAATGGACGAATCTTGAACTATTCTTCAATCAATGTGACCTGGAGGAAATCATTTCAATCACACACAAGCTCATAGTGCATCTCACAAACACTTTAGCTTGCAATCTCAACTTGTCTCTCAAAATAATCTCAAGGAAGTTCTACACAATTCTAAGTCAATGCCTTCTCTAATGAGTTACTCAACTATTTATAGGTGAATCAAGTCATAACCAACTCTCTCTCTCTCTATATATATATAGATAGGTATAACCAACTCTTAATTGAGCACCAAAAGAGGCAAGAACAAGATCACCACTGACTTTGAAAAACAGAGCTCAAAGGCACTCATCTGGCACTAAGTTTATCTGCAGCGAACTAAGGAGTTTGCTAGTATTGAACTAAGCATTAGAAAGGACCCTTCTGGAATTAAGGTCACTGGTAGATAACTGGCAAGTTCGCTAGCGATGAACCTCTGACCAGAAGAATATCCTACCTAACCTACTAGCTGGTAGCAAACCTATGACTTGGCTAGTAGCACAAATCCTTTGAGAGGCAAAAATATAAGTGTTTTTTCACACTTCAAGCCAAATATGTCAAATCTACTTGGAACAACTTGGGACACTTTGAACACACTAAGGTATCAAAAGTTCACTCAAAAGGAATGCTCATTATCTGCAGTCCAGGGGGACTCCCCAATTTCCTTCCTCAGGTAGGGGTGCTTTATGTGGATCACCTACCTCATTTGAGTGCTTATTCAATCCTAAGCTTCAGTTCCCCATTGCAAGGAATGGCTCCAACTTGAGTTTGAACCAAATCATCAATGTACAATACCTTTGATTTTCATGATACACTTGAGCTTCATCTGAATGTCAACAATATTGAACATAAAACATTTCATGTCTTGGTGATTAATCATGTCAACTCAAGTCACTTCTAAACCTAGTCTAAAATACAACAATGAAATTTTCACGAAATTGCCAACAAGAACATTACATGTATCTATGTGTTTGCAGAATCCCCTTCAACCATGAGACTTCAAGCATCCCATCAAAAAGACTTCTTTCACAAAATAATGACAGGAAAATTACCAAATCAATAGTTCAAACAGATATTGAAGTTTTACCTTAGGAAGAAAGCATTGCTACTGATGTTAAAGTTAAATTTTAAAGCACCCAAAAAGATTCAAGAAGTGTGAACCCTGACAAAATTGGTTCTGAGTGCAATGTCAAATTATCAAAATTAATTAAAATTTTTAATTTTTTTTTCAAAAAAATTGCTTCATATGTTTAGTAGAAGGGGAAAAATGAAAAGATAAAATAAAACAAGACAAAAAAAAAATACTTAATCAAGTTTTTGAAACAAGGAACACTATATTACTTGGTCAAAGTTGTTTATAAATATCTGGGAAGAGATAGTGATAACATTGTTGGTATGCCAGTAACATTAAGCATAGCATATGAACTGAACTTTTGAAATTTCAAATGTCATTTAGAATAAATCAATAGCTCAAATTTCTGTGTGCCCATGTGAGTATTTCAATTGCTAATTTTGTTCTTTTCTTGGGTGAATCTAATATCAGTTGTTCAAAGATGAATAAATTTTTTGTGTTTACATTTGTTAATTTTTGTTCCACTTTGTTCTTTTAGTGGGGGTGTGGTGGGGTGAGGGCACTTGTTCTTTTTTTGGCAGAAACCATACCAGCTGTCAATAACGCCTCACATCCAAATTCAAGCCACACCACATGTACTTCTTTTCAGTTAGAAAACCTCTATCCTCACTTATCATAAAAAATGATACATAGGCATGAATACAACCTTCAAACAAAATCAAACACAGCTTGTATCTTTCTCTCCAGGTAGATTTTTTTTTTTAATTTAAAAAAAAAAAAAAAAAAAAAACCTTTAATGCTCCAATAAGGAGGTGATTACTACTCAAAAAGTGCTATTTGATAGCTTGTAATTGATCCTTTTAAACACTTTTGAGTAGTAGTTAGTGCCTTTTAACCCAATTAGCATGTTAAGGCCCCTTTCAATCAATTCTAATCAAATTGTGTAAGTTTTGGTGTTTTTGTTAGTATTTTGATCACCAAAGCAATCCAAGATTGAGGAGAGTTATTTGGAATCCATGGCAAAGCAATGAAGAGCTCAGAAACATGAAGAATCAAAGCTTTGAAGCATTTTTGCCATAAGCAAAATCCGGAATGCAAGGAGAGAAGCAAAGAGGAGAAAAGCAAAGAAGAAAACAGAAGACAACAGTTACAGTCTTCTTTCGCACTTTTGGAGCACTTCCCGAAGTCCATTTTCTACATGTTATATACCATTTCAAAGCTCAGGAAGTCAAGAATCCAATGCTTCAAACGGTGCACGATTTGGAGCTGAAATGAGGAAGTTACAGCCATTGGAAGCCAATCACTCCAAGCTGAAGGAAGGCTTTAGAAAAGTGCTGCGAAATCACCATTTTGTTGCGAGATATTTCGCAGCCTTTTTGTACAGTACCATGGATTTCCCCTGAAGCTTCACGACGCGATGGAAGCCAAACACCACAAGATGAAAGCCAACTTTGCAGTAGTGCGAAATCAGCTGGTTGCTATGAAGAAATTTCGCAGCCTTTTTGTGCATCTGCAAAATCTCGCATACCTCATTTTCACCTGCGAAATGGTCCTGAAGCTTCCAGATAGTTGTGCACCGACTCTTTTAGATCTTTTCTTCTGATATTTTTGTGTCTAAATTTCCATTTTCTCCTTGTATTCAGCCACTCATGTAATTCCTTAGTTAGGAAGTATCCAAGGAAGGGTAAATTACCTTCCTATATAAACTCTCAGGAGGACTCTCGGAGGAGGTGGTTCCAAGGGATCCTTTGTACAGTTTTGGGAAGGAAGTAAAATACAGAGCACTTGCTCTGTTTTTCCTATATATTCTTGTTTTCTCGTTAGTTTTCTTTCTAGCCAATCAAACTCTGAGGATTTTTCCTCAGAGGATGAGAGGCTAGGCTCTTTGTCTCTTGGAGCTAAGGTAACCGGGTAAGTTTCCACATGCATAAATTGGAAGTTTTGTTGTTTTAGTTTTGAATGAAAAGAAAGTGTGTCCCGTGAATGGTTTCTATGTTTTTAGTTAACTTAAAACGCCTTGGAGTCACCTGGGCCAACACTTGGTAAGGCAAGTGATCTCTAACCATTGAGATGCACTAGTTTACCCCTTGCGAGCCTCTGGGAGGTGACTTGAAGGTAGGATTTTCTAGAATTGCCAACACTTGGTAAGCTTTTGGACTCCAAGGAGACATCCATTAGTTATCTCTTGCGAGCTTGTGAAGGGAAATCCAAGGTTAAAGATCACCTTGAATGGCAAGTGCTAGGTGAGAGGTATGAGCCATTGCAAGGTGCATCAGTGAGAGAGATTTAGTGTTTGAACCCATTAATGGGAAGCATCTGTACCACACCGGTTAGAGAATTAACTATATGTTAATTCTCTAATGCGAGGAAAAGATACAAGTGACCGGAACTCTCCTTTTTGTATGAGGAATCTGAGCCCAGTGATCTAAACTCCAAGAAACACTTTTCTAAGTAAAATCAGTTACTACTACTTTTGGTTAGCTTAAAACTAAACCTTTTTCATTCAAACGTCTTTATGTTTTCTTTTAAAGCTAACCTTGGAATGAAAAGGCATCAATTCAGCTTTGAATTAATATCATTTGTGAAGTGAAAACCCATCCCAGTGAACGATCCTAGAGCCACTATGCTATAGTAGCTTTGTCTTTGCTACCCTAGTATATGGTATAATAGGTTATAAATTTTGTTGATTAATCCCTCAATCAAGGAGCACCAGCTGGACACGAATCAACTGAGACACCAATTAGGCATGAATCAGGAGGTGAGCCCTAGTTAACACACAGGAAGTATACAAGGAACACCTAGAATAAAAGAAGGAAGAACAACCACAATAATAAGAAAACCACCAGTCTAGTTACCTCCTCACGGGAAGCCCTTTTTGAGCTTCCCCAAGCTCAAATGAATTAACCCAGACAACACAAAGGCAAAGAATAGGTGGGCAAACTTGAGAGCAAATTGACCAGCCTTAGATATCATCACTTCCACAAAACAAGCTGATTTTGAAGATGCTCCCTCACCGAATCCTAGATCACTCTAGCTTTAAAATTACATAATGACAACTTCAAATAAGAAGATTTAAGCTTACCCACTTTGTATCCTATCAAAGATGCAGAGGCCTCCACCTCCCCACCCTCTTTTCAGGAAAAACTCACTCATTCAGATTGACCTTCAGCAAAGCAACAGCTTCAAAGATCAGGACTGTGCACCTTAGATACAGCAGCTGCTCTTTAGAGAACTACAAATTAATGTGTCATTAGTGGATAAAGCAAATGTAATATCTAAATTCCTTGCTACTCCCTTTTCCTTGCCTGGGTGCCCTCACCTCCTGACATTTATCAAGATGAAATCAATGAAACACTGCATTGCTAAAACAAAATGATAAGGGGAGAGAAGGTCCCCCTAAAATAAACCTAAGGAAATATAGAGGAATCCCAATGGTATACCATTCACAAGAACTGAAAATGGACAGTTGAAATGAAGAATCTAATCCACTCAATCCACTTCCATCCAAAACTCAACCTATCCATAAAAAGCAACAAAAAGTTCCAATTAACACATTTGTGCTCATTCTCCATACCAGCTTGCATGCTAGGCCGTCTCTAAAGTTGACGACTTTGTTGGTAACAAGGACAGTGTCAAGAACTTGTCTCCCCTCCAAAAATGACATTTCACAAATTTGATACCACAAATGCATCTATTATCTTCAATTTGTTTCCTAATCCTAGAAACTTCTTTTGACCTATGACCCAAATCCTTTTCCATATATTTGATATTTCTTCATGTCAAGAATTAAAACAAATTTAAGATCATAACACTAAAAAAATCAGTCAACTCTAAAAAAACAATTCTAAACCAAACATATGGGAGTAACTATAGCTTTTGAAAGTTTATTCAACAACTTGACATTAGTAAAGATGAAGAATATGCCCTTGAGTCCTGGCTCTAGTGGTAAAGGGATGTGAGGATGTGTGGGAGGTTCCAAGTTCAAGTCCCAATGGGACAAAAATTTACATATCAAAAAAGGATGAAGGATATTCTAAATTTAAGGAAGAAATTTAAGCCTTAATTTTTTTTTTATCAGAAATTTAAGCCTTAATTTCCCCACTGCAAAAATCAGAGAACTTCTTGACGATGATTTGATACTCCAAATTTGAGCAAGTCTAGCGTCAAGTTTCAAATAGAGAAAGGGCAGCTTCCCTAGTTTAAGTAAATTTGTACCAGTTAACGTTCCATAACATGTAACAAGATTTATCCTAAAAGAGTAGTAATCAATGTCATATCAGAAGATAAAAATCATGGAAACCTTTTCAATGTTGGAAAATTCCCATGGTTAATTAATACAAAGAAGTAGAAACCCTGCTCCCCTGCATCATATAAAAGAAAGAATCAAAAGCAACCACTTTACTTTGGCATCTCAATCATGACTCTTGCATTCAGATGATAGATTGAAAGTGTAAAATCAACAGGCAGGATCATAAATCTCAATGAATCATATAACTTTACCAATCAAAAAAAAAGAATCATATAACCATTTTTCATTCTCCATTACTAATATAGATAATGCATACCATTGATAAAAAGCACCATTGTTGTCTTCTTTGCTATGTAATTTGAATTAGAGATGAAACCATCCATCTCAAAGACTGAACTAGAAACATCATCATCTGCAGCTTCAATTTTCATAAGATTGCGAGCAACTGAGACCCCAAAGACAGATCTAATTGCATCAAGTCTCGAAGATGTGGCAACTGTATGAACATCCGCTCTGGCAGCTCCATGCTGAGTACCATAAAAGAATCAAATTACATGAGTTGCGGAACATAATTCAATAATTCAAATGATAACTCTTACAAACTGGTAAGGAAGAGAAGCAATATCAAGAGACAAGACCTTTCTGCAAGAGAAGTTCACATTAATGTGATGAATGGCAAATCGGCTTAGCAGGTCAACAATCTTTGGATAATCATCAGCTGAATTTTGCAGCGTTTTCCTCCGGGCAGTCATGTTATAAAATAGATTTTCAATCTGATCCACATGCAAAAGAAAATGGAAATTATCATAATTTTAGAAAGAGCAAAAGACCAATAGGAATTGCTAGTTTGATGCATGAGAATATTTTGATCCAATTAATCTCCAATTTGTCAATAAAAAAATGAAACCCAATTAAAGTCCTGTAATTCAGGAGTAACCATATTATAATGAATATCCTAAATATAGCACATAGCTCCATTGTAACCAAAAAATTTTATGATTTATCAGTGACACTAATCGATCTTTTCAAATCTTCCCAGGATAACATTTTCTTTTCCTCAAGCATTACTTCTTTCAGTTTCATATTCATGATTAAGATGTGTTTGGTTCTAAGGAAAAGGAAAGAAAATGCTCAAGATGCCTCCCTTTTGTCAAGCTTTTATTACTTTTAAGCATTTTTTTTCCTTTTCTATTTCTATATCACCAAAGAAGATACTACCAGAAAAAAGACTAATGTTGTCACATGTAAAAGAAAATAGGTTAGTCAAGGGGTTGCCATTGTCACCAAAAGATGAACCAGTTATCTCAAATAACGCTTTCTCTAGGTTTCACAAAGAAATTACTTGTCAAACCCACATGTCCTAAGAATTGGGACAAATGGCATGGTTGCTAGTTTTTAAATTCGTTTACAGAATTTATATTCATCAATCAAGCAAAATCAAGACATTAACTAATTCTTTTTCTGATCATCTCTCTCCTTCAAACTTTTCATGATATCTAAGCTTCAACACTCTTCATATTATTCATTAGGTTTCCTTATTCAAAAATTATATAAACCTTGTTTTAAATAAGGCTAAACAAAATCCCACAGAATCTTTACTTATTCCCTTTCCAAACATTGACATCAGGGTTCCCACCAGGTTCTCTCACTCTAATTATCTTCCATTGGAAAAATATGTTCACCAGGTTATGTGAAGTAAAATAATTTGGGGATTTCTTGCTCGATCCATTCCTCCTCCCTCTCCTACACATTCAAGAGGATGACACCTATGGTCAAGGTTTTTGCTTGGCTTGTGGTTAATAAGAAAATCAATAACAATGACTTGCTTCAATTGAGGAAGCCCTACAAAGCACTAAGCCCAGACCAATGTATTATGTTTTTGAAGGTAGAGAATTAGTTGATTATATTTTTCTCCATCATCCCACTGCACTAGAATTATGACATAAAATGTTCAACATAGCCAATGTCAAATATATTCCTCCTAGGGGCATAGCAGAGATAGTAGGCTCCTTTAAAGGCTTTGACACCCAACCTAGAGGAAAGATTCTTTAGCAGATGGGTGTTTTATCCTTGATATGGTTCATTTGGTTGGAGAGGAGTGCAAGGATATTTGGCGAATAGAGATCTATAGATGCCATCTAGGATCTGAATTACTTTTTTCTCCTCCCTATGGGCCTCAATCATTGAGCTTTTGCAGATATTCCTTTAATATCTCTTATTGCTAGACTGGAAGAGTGCTTGCTGCTTAAACAGGTCGAAGAGGAAAGTAATAATGGATTGGTTGCCCCCTCCAGTGAGTTCGGTAAAGTTAAACTTTGACAGATGTTTCATGGGTAATCCTAGACAATTGGGTATAGTAGAAGTGACTAGAGATCATACAAGTACAGTTTTGAGAGCTTACTCTAAGCATCTAAAAGTGGGGTTGGCTATTAAAGCAGAGATATTAGCATTATTGAAGGGTTTGCAGCAGGCCAAAGCTTTATATCTATCCAATCTATCTGTGGAGGGAGATTCTACTATTGTAATATCTTAGGTGTCCATTAGGGAGAGACTAGAGAGGTTCATGGGAGTTTGATAACTGGATGCGAAAAATCATAAATATTGCTAGTGATTTGAGTTGCTGCTTTTCTTGGGTTCCTCATTTAGCTAATCAAGTCACTAGCTAGTTAGCCAAACAAGAAGCAATGCACTTGGCCTCTTTTGTAAGAGATTTTCTTCCCCTGAGTGTATATTGTTCTTCCATCCAATGTACATGGGTTTTACCCCTTGTGAGGAGGATCTGGTTTTGTTATGGCATTGTATTCTTAGTTATTTCCTGACCAACTTTTGAACATCTTCAAAGAATTGTTTGTCCTTCTTGTATTCATCATTTAATGACTTGAACCAAACTTGACTTTAATGCTTAGGAAGATCATGACCTTCACTCCCTAAGAAAGTCATGGCAGTTGTGGTCTAGGACTTGTATACATTATTTAGTACATGACAAATGAAATCTGTTCACCAAGAACCCAACACAACTTTACAAAGATCTTCAAAAATGCACAAAATCATGTTCCTACTCTATAGGAGATTATATCCACAAAGATAAGCCTATTTGTGACACTTCACACTCAATTAGGTACTCCATTCCAAACGAACAAGGCAAGTTCCTTCGGTTTTAAAATGTAGTTGATCCAAAACATCATACATTTGTTGCTTCCATTCATGCCCAACTACCTTTACACAGTTTACATGAAATTATGGCAAATGGCCTAGGCAAGGAGCATTTATCAAAATTTTAATCCTTTTCATGCAGTTATTCTCAATGTGGTGAGAATGAGGCAGAGGTTGTCCACTATTTTCTCAACCTCGCAAAAATGTTTATAACCATCATTCAATTTCTACAAACAACTATCACAGTTCCAACAACAGCATCAAGTCACCAATTCATAATATTCCTACTCCAATATTAGTTCTTCAAATCAATGCTAACAATTTCTATGTTAGATATGTCATGGTCACAGTGATCTTGAATACGGAAACCATTTTAAGCATTACCAAATAGAAAGTGATAGTCAAGCCTTAACTACTTTGATCATTAAAAAATCTTCATGATCCTAAGTGGTATCATGATACCGATGCTTTAGCTCACATGAACAAATAATCCAGGTAACAGTTTATCATGATAGAAATGGTCATGTAATTCTTGGAGACAGAACATTAAAATCTGTTTCACATACTGGTTCCATCTTTTTTTCCATCTTCCACTACTCCAATCTCCAGGAGTCAATTTTCACTTGACAGTAATAACATCTTCTAAGATTTTTCATGCAGTTTTGTAATAAAAGAGCAGACAATGGGAAAAAGGTTGGGAACTGTGAGTAGATGCAATGGCTTTGCAATATTAAATCAACCCATTACTGCTTTCATTTCTTGAATGTTTTCTTCAATCCAAGCATCTCCTTCTCTATGGCATCAACAGCTTGGTCGTTCTTCAAATCGTGTTCTACATACACTCAAAAGTAGTAGTCCTATTCAAATGTTTGAGTTGGATCCAAATGACTTATGTCTCGAATGCCACTTTGGCACAAACCATAGACTTCCCTTTTTCTATCAACAAAACATGTACTTCTCTATTTATCAGTGTGCATATTGATTTATGGGACCTTAACCCATTAAATCTATTTCAAATTGTAATATTGTTTATTTTCATTGACAATTATATTGATTCATTATATTTAGCTTTATCCACTTAAGAAAATCTATGACTTTTTCTTTACTTTCAAAAATTTCCAAACCCTGATTCATACTGAATTTAATGCAATAACCAATGTTCATGCACCAAATTCTTAAATACTGTTTTAATGTGGTAAACTTCAAATTTCTTGTCCAAGTACTCAATCACAAAATGGTTGTGTGACTTGTGTTGAATGGATGTCATATTACTGAAGTGTGCTCTTGTGCTTTTATTCCATAGTCCATCCCTGCCCTGATTCTCATGGCAAAAATGAAATAATTTAGCGGCTGAAGGTACCACTTGTCACAAAATGGATGAAATAATTATCTCAAAAGATATTTGTCCTAGATTTCAAATAGAAGTGACTTGATAAATCCACATGTAATATGCATTAGGACAAATATCACAATTATTTATCTTTAAACTCTTGCACTTAATACATATTCAATCAATGACAAATGGTGAAAACTAAAGTACTCTCTTTCTTACATGTTCTCTCCTTAAAAGTTAAACTTTTCAACTCTCAATTTTCATGTTCTTTCTTAGAATTAAATTGGGAGTGACTGATGTTCTATGTTATCAATAAATTTCCCAAGTAACTCCTAAATTCCAAATTACCCAAACCCAAACAATTCCTAAATTATGCCTTTATCACTTTAAATGAAAAAATTAGCCAAAGTCAATTGAAATATCCAGCACATACCATTATCTGAGTTCCCTTTACAGCAGCACAAGCCTTTGGTTCATGCTCCATGACACCATCTCGATAAGATACCCTAGATGATAAATTCATCTAGTCAAAACTCAAAAGAATAAATGGGTAAGCTTTCCCATTGCTACTCATTCTAACTTCTGATCGCGTTCTATTACCACTGATCACCTCAGATGGATGATACAAAGTCACTCAACTAGCAATTTTGTTTTCCAAAATGAAATAACCCAAAATTCACATGCCCCTTTCTTTCGAAATCCAATGGAAAAATAAAAGAGAAACACTGCCAACAAGACCCCAAATAAATCAATAGACACAACAGAACTTAACCAAACATTTGGTGTGCACACACCTGTAACCATGCAACTGACCCGCAGTAATGGTGGTGACTGTAACATGACCCACATAGGTCATGCTCGCCAGCGCCTCTCCTCTGAACCCCATCGACTTTATCGACTGTAAATCTTCAAATTCTGACAACTTCGATGTAGTGTGCCTCTCGCAGAGTATGGGCAAGTCCTCGTACTAATAACAAACAAAAATGAAAACATCATTCTTTTATCTTGAATTCCAAAATGCAATACACAGATCTCTTCACTCACAAAGCTTCTATTGAATTAGTTAGCAGAGTTCTTATGATTAGGAAAAAAAACATTCATTGAGGTGAGAAATGAAGATAGCCGAGAGAACAGACTCTGATGCCGTGGCCGTCGTCGGAGACTTGAATGAGCTTGAGGCCGCCGTCTTTTACGACGACATTTATGGACGTGGAGTGGGCGTCGAGGCTGTTCTCGACGAGCTCCTTCACGGCGGAGACCGGCCGCTGGATGACCTCTCCGGCGGCGATGCGGTTGACGACCGACTGGTCTAGACGGTGGATCCTTGGAGGCTCCTTTGCTACGGGAATGGCTTCTGCTTCTTCCTCTTCCATCATTGTTGGAGGAGGCTCCTCACAAGGCTCTCTTTCCACTTCCATTGCGTATGCTCTTTAGTTTTACTCTGTTTGGAAGGATTGAGAGGAGGATGAACAACTGAACAAGGACCGAAAATATGGGCCAAGGTTGTAATTTGGAGCTCCGACGGGCCCAAGCTCGAACGTTCGGTCTTTGGGCCTGAGACAGGGCTGAGTTTAGCTTACCCTTGTTTTATTTTAATATTAAATTATAAAATTTAAAATTAAATTATAAGAAATTAAGGTTGTTGATGGCACACTTACCGCCATTGTTGAACATGGAACCATTAATCTCACACCCTCCCTCGCACTCAAATTTGTATTATATGTTTCTAAATTTTCATTCAACCTAATTTTAGAAGAAAAAAAGTCTAAAATAATAAATATATAAATACATGGAAATTTTATTAAATAGATTAGTTTAAAGAGAAATATTATTTGAATTAATTAAATAAAATAATAATAGAACGAAAGAAACAGATAAGCGAGGTAATAAGAATATTTTGGTAAAAAAAAAATTTGATAAATACTTTATTATAGATGGTATAAAATAGAAAAGGGCGATTTATTGTTTTATGCTTTGGCAATCAAAATTACAATAGAATTTTCTCTAACTACAAGAAAAAAAGATTGGATGAAAAGCCCTAAACCCTAAACTCATCCCCTGAAACTTTCCATTAGAAAAATTAAACCCCGTAAAACCCTAGAAAACTGAACTCTTCTTCAGAAATTTTTTTTTAATATCATCAATTCACCCAAAAATCTAAATCATAGATTGAAGACCCCAAAAGACCATACACTCTCAAATATTCAATCTTTCATCGTGAAAGTTGAAAAAGGCTGCATCCAAAACCCTCAAATATTCAATCTTTCACTGTGAAAGTTGAAAAAGCTGCATGCAAAAACCAGAATCGAATATGAAGCCATCATTTGAAAGCCCATCCACTCTTCTTCTTAAAGCCTTCCTCTTCCTCTTTGCTAAAATCATTCTCGATGTTAAAAATCTCACGGATCTTCTCCGGTGTCTGTCCCTTGAACATGGATGCAATCTTGTCACAAATTAGATCGATCAAAGGTGGAATATGAAGATAGTCAGCTGCCATGATTAAATCATAAAGCATCCATACTTCCACGTCCACAAAATCTTTATCCCACTTACTGTACTCCTCAAAATCGGTGTTGAGATCAATCAAGTGTTTCTTACAATACTCGAGTACCTTCGAGAGTGTTCTCGCATCAACCGCAGGTACGGGAATGATGGTGTCGACTGGATTGGTGTCTTCTAGAACGTACTGGATGGTTCTGGACTGGAGAGCAACAGCACGGTCGATTATAAAGAGTACACCATCTGAGCTCTTGAGTGTCACCTTCTTGGTGAAAGCCATTGATGAAGTCCTCTTGACGTGTCGTGTTCCTTCTTGGAACTTTTTTTTTTTTTATTTTATTTTATGAATTGATCGATGAAGCTTCCGAAGCAAGGATCTTGAATTTAACGGATCACGACGAAGAAGAATTTCAATTGATGTAGCATTTTTCTTATTTCAGGGTTTGATGGAAAGGAACTCTAGATGGGGTTGGAGTACGTGGTATGGAATAAATAATTGTAGCGTAGAACAGATAATATGAAAAATTCTTATTTTATTAACTTAGAAGTTGAATTAAAATTTTTGGAACTTTTACAAACTTAAAAACATTAAAAAAAAAAAAAAAAAAAAAAAGAGAAGAAAGTTATAGTATTGAAACAAATGACCGATTAGAATTTATATTGACAGGAATTTCTTAACAATCGGAAATTATCGTATGTAATGGTGTAAGAGAAACGGAAAAAAACCAATAAATCAATCTAAACCAACCAAAATCAATTATATTGATTCAGTTTTCAATAATAAAAAAGGTTCGGCTCGGTTTTCGATTTACTTGTCTTCTAAAGATGAAAATCGGATTAGACCATTATTTTAAAACTTATATATAATTATTTGATATTTTATAAGTTTATATATATATATATATATATATATATATATTCTTGCTTTTATTCAAACAATTTTCTACAAAAATCCGAAAACGATAAATATAGTATTAAAAGAACATAAAAAGCAAATTGAGGGAGAAAGTAAAAATAACATATAAACTATTTAGAAGAAATTTAGAAAAATCAACAAAGGCTTTAACAAATTTTAATACAACTCTCTTGGGCTTAGAAAAGATGTTTGAAGACTTTAAAAACCATAATTTGTTAAGAAATAACCTAAATTATATTAAAAAAACAACTAGTAAAAGAAGAAAAATTTGTTAACAACTGTTATCCTACTAGAAACTGATCCTCTTTATATATATATATATATATATATATATATATATAATATTAACTAGTAAAAATAAAATTATGATTCAAACAGTAATGATTATGTCAATTAAATTTTTGTCACATGTTTGCTTAAGAAAATTGTAGTTGGATGTTCATGTCTTAGCTTGTATTGTTTGTAATTTGTGATGCTATTGCTGTTGCTAAGATAGTAACTGCTACACTTGTGATCCCACATCTTGTAGTGAATCCTGTTTGACGGGATTCAAAGTAGTTTTTTTTGTTCAAGCATCTACTTACTTTTTCATGAACCTTATTAGTTTTTAGGGTGACATATTCTGAAGTGGCATTCTTTTTTCTACAGCCCATTCATCGATATATTTGATGTTGATCACTTTATGCCCTGAAGGATGATATTTCCATCTCTTGGAGCACAAGGGAGCATTATGTTACGGCTATTCTAGCTACCAGAATTAAAATAGCACCTGTTCATGCTTCAACTAAATGGTATATGGAGATAGGAATGGCAAAGTTGCTAGTTTGGGACAGGTCATTTCCATCCCATTCCTGCACCCAATTATATAGTTATTTCCCATCCCCTGCACAAACCCGTGTCAGGACAAGTTGATTGGTTCCCATCCCCGGTAACAAAAGAATTAATAACTCCATCCCTGCCCTGTCCCAAATGTCCATTGAGCCCTAACCCTAATTGGTGATGAGTAGATCTTATACGTAAATGCACTTTCCTTTCATTGGAAAATAATGAGATTATGATAATATACCAAATATGAAAAAATAACATCAAAGTTCAAATTAACACCACAACAATCAATAATTTTAAGCCCATTGTTAGCTCAAATGATTCAAAATTAATGCAAAAAAAAAAAATCATATTAACAATTTACAAGAAAACAGAATAAAGAATGAACCAAACAGGAAAATAGGTCAATACTAGTCATGGATTTGAATCTCTCTTCAATCCAATCTTTGAACCAAGACTTCATCAAATCCACTACTTCAAAACCTTTCTCATTCCTTTTGAGTCGTGCTCTCGGAGAAAAAGTTCAAGGTGATGTTTTAGATGATTGTGTTGCACATATTTAGGGTAAGGAGATCGAAGTCTATGACAAGTTTGATGTTGAGATAGAAGATTTTTAGGCTCTAAGGCTAAACCAAGAGCAAGATTGAATTAATTTCAGAGTATTTTAGTTGGTGTGAGAGAGAAAGAAAATGTGGTATTGATCTTGGAGATAGGATTTCAAATGATGCATCAGAGAAAGAAGAAGCAGAAGCGGTCGTTGAAATTAGGGTAAATAGGAATAATGTAAGATAGTGTATTAGAGGAAGAAGAAGAAGAATGAGCGACAATCAAAATTAAGGCAAATGAGAAAGAATGAAGTATATATATAGGAGGAGTTTTTTGACATTTTACTAGTAGTTAAAGGATAATTTTGTAAATTTATATTTGGGACGGGTTGGGGCAGGTTGGAACAAAATCCATACCCGTCCCAAACCCGATTCGGGTTTTTAAAACATTCCCATACCCGACCTATACCTGTTTTTTATCCAATAGGGATGGAGCGGAGTGGGTTACTCTATTAGCCCATAAAATTGTCATCTCTATCTCAAGAATGTCTTATTTGTGCTAGAGAAATTGGTAGTTACGTTGGCCTTCTGCTTTAGATTTAGAGTTTAGTTGTTTTTTGAACTTTGGGATCCAAAAATCTTTGTTCTGAATTAAGTTTAAGCGTGATATTTTTTCATGATTGATGGAAGAATTAAGCGGATATGTTATTCTTTTGAAGTAAACATAAATTTTAATTACTTAATCCTTTATATAAATCTTAAATTGAAATTTAGGTTGTTGTATCGGCATATACATGAAATCATTTGATTGTTGATACTTTGTCAATATTTTAATCTGAACATAAAATTTAAATCCATGTCTTACCCTATACTCCATCTTTTTAAGTTTGATAAGGAGAAATTTTTTTAAAAAAAATGATAGCTTATAGAAATAATTTGAGATGTTTAATAGTTGAAAAAATATTTTAAAATTTATAATAATTTATAAAATATCTATTCAAAAGATAATTTTAAAATGGATATACCATATTGAAATTTTCTTTCAAAAAATGGGTTCTTATCTTTTAAAAAATATAATTTTTTATTTGACTCCTCTTAAAATCATGATAAATTAAAATTATTTTTTAACTATATATATATAGGATTAGAAGTTAAGAATATAGAAAAATTAGAGGGAGCGTGTTGGCACGGACGTCGGTTAAAGAATGTGGAAGTAGCATCCTCCTTCGTCTTACGATTCCTTGAAGCTTATCAGAAAAATTGTCCACACCAATTCGTCCTAAGGTTACTTTTGCATGTCTTCATCATCATAAATAACTGTGGAAAATGGCCATTGACTAGAAAAAAAATGGGAGGCCCAATTCGTCCTAAGGTTGCTTTTGCAGGTCTTCATCATAAATAAGTGTGGAAAATGGCAAATGGGAGACTTGACTTTGCGTCCACGCTATTCAGGAATTAGTCTACAACCATGGGATACTTTTTTATTTTATGGAAATATAATAATTCATAGATTTACTTTTTGTAAAAATAAAAGGATTAAAATATTTTTAATATATATATATAATAAATAATAAAATAAGTAACTATACTTATGTTAAGTTGAATTTTATTTTATTTTTTTTAAAAAAAAAACAAGAAGTAAAGAAGAAAGACAGGCATTGAAGGAAAAAAAAATGAAAAAAATCAGCTTGCTGTTACTTGTCCAACCACTTTTTCAATTATTGTAAATTTGTGAATTCATCAGCAATTAATAAAAGTAGAAAATATTTGTTCTTATTTTATTTTAATTTTTTTTATTTAACTCTTAAGGGGTATAAAGGATAAAAGATAAAGAAAAAAAATAAAAATTATTTGAATCATAATTTTATTTTTACTAGTTAATATTGTTTACAATATACATAAATTATATATACATAATGATCGGTTTCTAGTATAAATGATGTTTTAAAGTTTTGATTTTATTCGAAGAATTTTCTAAAAAAATCCAAAAATAATAAACATATTATTAAAAAAACATAAAAAAAAACAAATTTAAGAAGAAAATAAAAACAACATAAACTATTTAGAAGAACTCAAAAAAATTAATAAAGTGATTAATAAATTTCAATACAACTTTAGGGTTTAGAAAAGAAGTTGAAAGACTTTAAAAACCATAATTTATTAAAAAAAATATATATAGCCTAGATTATATTAAAGAACAACATGTTAAAGAAGAAAAATTTGTTCACAACTACTATTCTACTAGAAATTGATCCTCTTTTATATATATAAGAAATAATATTAACTAGTAAAAATATAACTATGATTATGTCAGTTAAATTTTTATGTGGCTCTTGAAAATTGTAGTTGGTTGTTCATATCTTAACTTGTATAGTTTCTAGATTTGTGATGCTACCGCTGTTGCTAAGAATTAAATGCTACACTTTTGACAGGATTGGAAGTAGTTTTTTGTTCAAGCATCTACTTACTTTTTCATGAAACCTTATTAGTTTTTAGGGTGACATATTTATTTGAAGTGACATATTCTTTTTTGTTCAAGCATCTACTTACTTTTTCATGAAACCTTATTAGTTTTTAGGGTGATATATTTATTTGAAGTGACATATTCTTTTTTGTTCAAGCTGCTTTGGATTTAGAGTTGAGTTGTTTTTTTAACTTTGGTTCTTAATTAAGTTTAAGCATCATCATTTTTCATGATTAAGTGGATGCGTTGTTCTTTTGAAGTAAATATAGGTTCTAATTACTTAAGCCATTATATAAATCTTAAATTGAAATTTAGGTCGTTGGATCAACGTGTTCATGAAGTCATTTGATTGTTGATATTTTTTGATATTTTAATCTGAATATAAAATTTAAATCCATGTCCTATCCTATACTCCATCTTTTTAAGTTTGATAAGGAGGGGAAAAAATTATAGAAATAATTTGAGATGTATAATAATTAAAAAAAATATTTTAAAATTTATAATAATTTATAAAATATCTATTCAAAAGATAATTGTAAAATGGATATACCATATTGAAATTTTCTTTCAAAAAATGGTTTCTTATATTCTAAAAATATATAATTTTTTATTTGACTCCTTTTAAAATCATGATAAATTAAAATTACTTTTTAACTAGTATTAGAAGTTAAGAATATAGAAAAATTAGAGGGAGCGTGTTTGGCACGCTCGGTTAAAGAATGTGGAAGTGGCATCCTCCTTCATCTTAAGATTTCATGAAGCTTATCAGAAAAATAGCCTACACCAATTAATCCAAGGCTGCTTTCGCAAGTCTTCTAAGTAGGTGTGGAAAATGGCCATTGACTAGAAAAAAATGGGAGACTTGACTTTGCGTCCACGCCATAGGGACTCGTTTTGATTAATTGTGTTTTGAGGTGAGATGGGCTCAAAATGGACCAAATTCATATATCATGCACATTTAAGTTCAAAACCTAAATAAAGTGTAAAATTAAGTTAAAAGATATGATTTTTTATTAATTTCTAAAATATCCTTAATCCCTACATAGACATATAATGAGTGTGAATTTTAATTTTTTTTTTTATGTTTTGTTTTTATTTTCTATTTCTTATTATGTATTATTCATTTCTAACTTTTTGCGTTTTTTTTTTCCTTTTTTTTTCAATCTATATTTCTATTTTACGTCAAATAAAAAGCAATATTTTTTTTTTTTCATTTTTATAGATATTGAATCTTTTTACTCTTATTATAAGGAAGGATAAAATTTTTGAGATTTTTCATCCAAATGTTTTTTTTTATCTTTTTGTATTTATCTTTTAGTTTAATTTTAAATTTTTATTTTAAATTTATATTACCCTTTCATTTATATTTTTCTCTTATTTTAAATTATTTTTTATAGTTTCCATATTAGCCATATTTTAAAAAATTAAAAAATTGACTATCACTTCACATTTATTATATATATATATCCTTTTAACTTTTTAATTTTTAATGTTTTTATTTTAAAATTTTTGAAAAGATAAATTTATTGAAAAAATAACTAAGATATAAAGTTCTAATATTATACTAATAATTTTTTTTTATCTAGATAAACTAATGTAAAGTATTTTGACTCATAACAAGAAAATTGTCAATACAATTTTTTAGTGAAACTTTATAAATTAAATTTCAAATAAAATATGTTATATAAAATTTTATCTAAAAATTATTGAAAGTGGTACGTAATTTTTTTTATTGACTTTCAAACTTATTTAATTTTTTACTTGAAAGGTAAAAGAACATGTTTACAAAAAAAAAATTAGTTTTTTATTGTTTAAATAAATGAGTATAAATATATTAAAAGAATTAAAGATAATCTTAGTAAAAAAAAATTAATGAATATGATTATAATTTTAAATATTGATTCATTTCGATAAAATTTCACAAAAAAATAGTGGAAAAAAAGAACATTGCTAAAACTACAAAAACAAAATATGCAATTACAAAATTTTGATGATGAAATTTAAAAATAAAATTCGAAACAACTTTTGAGTGAGAGAATTTTAGTGGGGAAAAGTCTCTGAGTGGAAAAAAAAGGGAAAGTTTTTCAAAATTATTTGAAATCCTTAACAAAAGGTAGTCTTGCACACCCTTGTACAATTAATAAATTTGTCTTGTACAACTAGTGTAATACTTTTGTACAATAACTTAAATTTCATACATCATCTCATGAATATTTGACAATAGATCGGTTAACCATATTTGCATTGATTTGGTTTAAAAATAAAAAATAAAAATTGTTGTATAATTTTGTTCTACAATCATCATAAGTGAGGTACCTATTCAAATATTATACAAGTTAGATAAAGTACATGAGATGAATGTATACTTAACCAATGTGTGTAAGAAATGTCATATATCCTCGGTTAGGGGAAATAAACAAACAAAATTTTCAAAATCACTTAAAATCCTTCATAAATAATAGTTTTGTACACCCTTGTACAGTTAGTATATTTGTCATGTACACTTAGTGTAAATACCTTGTACAATGACCTAAATTCCATATACCCCCTACTCAAGGTATAACCATAGGTAGGTTAACCATGTTTTTTATTGGTTTGATTCAAAAAATAGTGGAAGATAGAAAAACAAAATTTTCTCTCAAACATCATTAGTGGGATAAGTACTCAAATTGTCATGTGCAAGTTAAATAAAGTGCATAAAATGAGTGTGTGATAGAGGAATGTGTACCTTGAGAGTGTGAAATCCTTAGATGACAAGACAAAAAAAAAAGTTGTCCAAAATTGATTGAAATCTTTCACAAATGATAGTCTTGTATACTCCTTGTATAGTTAGAACATTTGTCTTATACAGTTAGAACATTTGTTTTTTCCAATTGAACATTTACCTTGTACAGATAGTATAACACCCTTGTACAATGGTCAAATTTCATCCATATGTATACATCATGTGTCCACATATGATGTGTGAACCATGTTTCTAATGGTTTGATTTAGAAAATGATATAAAACGTAAAAACAAAATTTTTCCTCAAACATAATTATTAGGATAAGTATTTGCATTGTTATATGCGTTAAATAAAATACATGAAATGAAAGAATTTGTGGTAGGAGAACATATAATTCTTAGATGACAAGAAAAAAAAAAGTTGTTTAAAATGTACAGTCTTGTACACCTCTTGTACAATTAGTGTGATAACATTGTATAATGGTATAAATTTCATACATATGCATAAATTATGTCCATATGAGTGTGTAAACTATATTCCTAATAGTTTGACATTTAAAATAAATAAAACATTATTTTATTTTATTTTCAATGCAAAATATAATTAAAAATAAGACAAAGAAATTACTTAAAAACTATTATTTAAGCCAAATTTATTTATTTATTTCCTTTTATTTTTGGAAATAAAGAAAAAATAATAAAAAAATTATTTAACCATAAAAAATATAAATATAAGATCGGTTAGAAAATACCAAATTTATTTATTTATTTCATTTTAATTTTGAAATTAAAGAAAATAATAATAAAAAATTTATTTAACAGTAGAAAAATATTAATATAAGATATGTTAAAAAATAGAACTAACCCCAAATTTATTTACTTATTTTATTTTATTTATTTAAATTAGAAAGTAATTTTTTTTAATAAATCACAATGTACACAATTAATCTATTACTTTGTTAATTATAGATATATTAAAATTTTCTATTAAACAAAAAATAAATAAATAAAATAAAATTAAAAAGAGTAATAAATATGTATAATTTAGTTATTTAATTATTTTTTATGTACAAGATAGTCACACAAAAAACACATAATTAATTAATTCATTTGTTTAATTGTAAATATACTATATTTTTTTTATTAAAATAACTAATGGAAAAAAAATAAAAATAGATAATCAATGAATGAAATTTAATTCTTTTTATTATTTGCATATAAAAAATAGTACTAAACAAGGTTTTCAATTTTTATTTTTAAAAATAGTTTTCATTTTTTAATTAAATGTTTTTTCAAAAAGAAAATATAAAAAATAAAAATTATATTACCATTTTTTTAGAAAGTATTTTTTAAAATAGTTTTTGAAGGTACTTTTTCTTTATTTATAATTTAAAATAGAAAATAATCTGATTTTTAATTATTTATAAATAAAAAGGTTTTAAAAAACAATGAAAAATCCAAATGGTTAAAATAAAATTGTTATGATTGGAAAACAGTGGTGCAAAAAAAAAAAAAAAGTCAATAAGTATTTTAGTCCATCACCATTTTATATTCTTAAAATCTAATATAATATATGAAAATTTAATGGTATATTGTTCTCTTAGTATCTTTGATCAATTATATAAGTTAAATCTTAAATGTACCCAAGCTATTTGTGGAGGGACTTGTCGTGTGGCTCATAATCATCATTTGTGTGCTCTTTCTACGATAACAGCAATGACATCGCATTCATGAAAGTGAGACTGTGTAACGACCCGCACCCAACCATGTAGATATTGTCCGCTTTGGGCCCCCCGCACCCAACCATGTAAATATTGTCTGCTTTGGGCCCAAGAGGGCCCTCACGGCTTTAAAAAAGCGTCTACTTGGTTAAGAAGAATCTCTGCATATATAGCGCTAGGAACATTCTCCCCTATCTGATGTGGGATATCACAAACACCCCCCCATGCAGACACAATGTCCTTGTTGTGTCCCATGGGATTGCGGGGCCAAACAGATAAACACCACTTACCGAGCCAAACAAACCCCCACACCGAGGTCGGGGATCGGTTCTGATACCATTTGTAACGACCTGCACCCAACCATGTAGATATTGTCCACTTTGGGCCCAAGAGGGTCCTCACGGCTTTAAAACGCGTCTACTTGGTTAAGAGGAGTCTCTACATATAAAGCGTCAGGAACATTCTCCCCTGTCCAATGTGGGACATCACAGACCGGGTATGAGGTCTGACAGAAACGTGATCAACCAAAGTTCATTTGTGGAAAAACTCAGTTCCTTGGTGGGGAGGTAGGTCCTTAAAGTCTACCTATGTTACTGTTCCGTGTTTGACAAATTTTCACTCCTTCTGGATGGAACTTGGTGAGTGGAGCAAGTCTGAGAATCGGGTCCGTTCCTTAGACCCCTGAGTATGATCCCACTACGTGGCCTTCGTCACTGACTGTGATTTGGGCAGATGCAATATTGATATAGAGAACCAACTTCTTCTCACTTTTAATTTGTTGTTGTGGATGGAACTAATGTTTATAATTTTGATATTTGTATTCCGTTTAGATGGAGGGCAAGCTCAACCAAAATTGTATGCGAGAAGAACTAGTTATTTCTAGAGCTGGAGCCGTGGCGAGAGATTGCATGTGAAAAAGGTTCAATTTGCTGTCAATTCATCCAAGTGCCGTTGGCGCTCAAATTATGGACTTGACAGGTAGACGACTTCCAGTTGTGGAGGCAAAGTCTTCCATGCTGTGACCCAGTCCTGATTTGGAAAGCCTTCAGCATAAGATGAGGCTGAAGTCGTTGAAAATTTCTATTGTGTGCCATGGAAAATCTGTTCGCTTTTCAGATTTATTACATATATGTGATCGCTTTTATATATATATATATGAGTAGGGGAATATGTAGTGCTTCATCAAAATCACATCTTTTCCTCCCCTCCACGGCTCCACCCCTGCATCTTCTCCTCTTCCAAACTAAATGAAACCAGCATACATGGGTTTCATTTTAACTCTTCACTATGCTCTTTTTGCCATTCTTCTGTCCTCCCTAAGCTCGTTTCGTACTGTGTGTTCAGCTTCCTTGAGCGTTAACACCGACAAGGAGGCATTGCTTTCATTTAAATATCATTTGAGCAGCGAATCCTCGGATACTCTTTCTTCATGGAATGTTAACAACTCCAGCCCATGTAACTGGACTGGTGTTTTATGCAACGAGTCCAGGGATAGGGTCATTGGCCTTGATCTCTCAGGCTTTGGGCTAACAGGCACCATAAGCCCGCATATTGGGAATCTCTCCTTCCTTAGCTCTCTTGAGCTACAAGATAACCAATTGACAGGAACCATTCCTGATCAGGTTGGTGACCTTTCCCGCTTGAGCGTCTTGAACATGAGCTCTAACCACATCACAGGTGCGATACCACTCAACATAACTATGTGTTTAGAGCTCGAGATCCTGGACTTGAAGGAAAATAAAATCTCGGGTACAATTCCTGCAGAGCTCGGCCGTCTCAGAAATTTGGAAATCCTCAAACTGGGTAGCAATCAGCTTGTTGGTGATATTCCTCCTTCTATCAGCAACCTTTCCTCACTGGACACGCTAAGCTTGGGCACCAACAATTTGGGTGGCAGGATTCCTGATGATTTGGATCGCCTTCAGAATTTGAAAGTACTCGATCTAACCATTAATCAGCTGGAGGGCACTGTCCCTTCATCCATATACAACATTACTTCGCTGGTTAATTTGGCTGTGGCGTCCAACAACCTCTGGGGCGAAATTCCTAGTGATGTTGGAGATAGGCTTCCAAACCTTCTCATCTTCAATTTCTGCATCAATAAATTCACTGGTGGAATTCCTGGATCTTTGCACAATCTCACCAACATTACTGTCATTCGGATGGCACACAACCTTTTGGAAGGATCAGTGCCACCAGGTCTGGGGAATCTTCCGCAGCTGCGTATGTACAATATTGGGTACAATCGGATTAAAAGCTCAGGTGATCAGGGTCTCGATTTCATTACTTCTTTGACAAACAGTACCCATCTTAACTTCCTTGCCATTGATGGCAATTTTCTGGAGGGTGTGATTCCAGAATCTATTGGTAATCTTTCTACTTCTCTCACAAGTTTACATATGGGTCAGAACAAGATCTACGGTAGTATACCACCCTCAATCAGTCATCTTAGCAGCTTGGCTTTGCTTAATTTGAGCCATAATCTTATTTCTGGTGAAATCCCACCAGAAATCGGTGAACTTGGGGAGATGCAGGAATTGTATTTGGCTTCCAATAATATCTCCGGCAGAATTCCAAGCTCCCTTGGCAATCTCCGACAATTGAGTCAGCTTGATTTATCTAGCAATAGATTGGTGGGAGGAATACCCACAACTTTTTCTAACTTCCAGAGATTACTCTCAATGGATCTATCCAATAACAGGCTCAATGAAAGCATACCCAAGGAGATTCTCGGCCTTCCCGATTTGAGCACTCTGCTGAATCTATCCAAGAACTCTCTGACTGGACCTTTGCCTCGAGAAGTTGAAGCACTCGAAAGTGTTGTCACAATTGACCTCTCTCACAACCATTTATCTGGAAGCATTCCCGAATCCATTAGCAAATGTAAGAGCTTAGAGGAATTGTTCATGGCAAACAACAATTTCTCAGGTTCTATTCCAGATACTCTGGGGGAAGTGAGGGGCTTGGAAATACTTGACCTCTCTACAAACCAACTCACTGGCTCAATACCCAGCAGTCTCCAAGAACTTCAGGCCCTTCATTTGCTAAACCTCTCTTTCAACAACCTGGAAGGAGTTGTTCCCAGCGAGGGAATCTTTAAAAATCTCTCCCGTGTTCATATCGAAGGAAACTCAAAGCTTTGCTTGAATTTGGCCTGTACGAAAGGCCATGGAAGAAGATTTGCTGTCTTTCATATTATACTTATAATCGCTTCAGCGATAGCAATATGCTTGGCAATCGGTTTGTTTACCTATCTAAAGAAAAGCAAAGCAAAGAAATTGCCGATCGCGTCGGAGTCGTATAAAGTGCTGCACCAAGTGGTCTCTTATGATGAGCTACGCATGGCAACTGGGAATTTCAACCAGCAAAATCTGATCGGGAAAGGGAGCTTCGGGTCAGTTTACAAAGGGTATCTTACAGAAGGTACTGCAGTCGCAATCAAGGTGCTTGACATCGAAAGAAATGGATCATGGAAGAGTTTCTTCGCCGAGTGTGAGGCTTTGCGGAACGTAAGGCACCGGAATCTTGTGAAGCTGATCACCTCATGCTCCAGTTTGGACTTTAAGAATGTAGAATTTCTGGCTCTGATTTATGATTTCATGCACAATGGGAGCTTGGAAGACTGGATCAAGGGAACGAGAAGGCACGCAAGTGGATGTGCGCTGAATCTCGTAGAGAGATTGAAGATAGCCATTGACGTTGCTTGCGCCTTGGATTACCTGCACCATGACTCTGAAACTCCCATCGCCCACTGTGATCTGAAGCCAAGCAACGTGCTGTTGGACAAAGACATGACCGCCAAGGTAGGGGACTTCGGGTTGGCCAGGTTACTGATGGACAGAGCGGCCGATCAACAGTCAATAGCCTCCACTCACGGTCTCAGGGGTTCCATAGGATACATACCTCCAGGTTAGCAGTAACAACTAACACACCTGATCTTTTTATTTTACACTAATAGTCATGTCGCCTGAGTTTAACACTCTCCACAAAATTGGTCAATGCAGAGTACGGACTGGGAGGGAAACCAACAACATCCGGAGATGTGTACAGCTATGGAGTTATGTTGTTAGAGATGTTTACAGGGAAAAGCCCAACCCATGAGAGTTTCCTTGGGGGACTGACCTTAGCCCAGTGGGTTCAATCAGCTTTCCCAACAAACGTAAGGCAAGTGGTGGACCCTGAGCTGCTGCTTCCCACCGGAGATCTTCAACATGAAGGACACCCAATAAGCGAGGAAGTGCAGCACGAATGTCTGATTGCTGTCATTGGGGTTGCGCTATCTTGCACCATGGACTCTTCAGATAGACGCATCAGCTCCAGAGATGCTCTCTCCCAACTCAAAACTGCAGCCAAGGCCCTTCTCAAACCGACCCTCGATGATATGGAGGAAGGAGCTGCACCCCATTGTGTTGTTGATGTATAGTGCTTTACTTGCCCATCTCTTACGCTCAACTTACAAGTGCGTGGGTATATATATATATATATATATATATATATATCATTGTGTGTAAAAACTAGAAACGATAATATAATGTGTCTTTATATACGGAAATCCAGAAATTAAGAATATATATATCATTGTGTGTAAAAACTAGAAAAGATACTATAATGTGTCTTTATATACGGAAATCCAGAAATTAAGAATATTTTTCTCATCATTTCGGAGAATCCATAAGGTTTTTAACACTTCACCATTTGAGTAGAATTTAAGGCCAGTCAGACCCAAAAAATGGTAGGCTTAAAAACTTCAGTTTCATTGGGCGTATTTCCATGGGCCAGGGCAAGGCAGGCCAATAGATTGAAATTAATTTTAAATTTATATAATAACTTATTTAATTATCAAATTTTTTTAAATTAAGTATATTTATATATTGAATAGTACCATATCAAATACATACTTTAATTCATTTGTTCAAATTAATTTTCATAAATTAAAAGTATTTAAATATATTCTTTAATTATTTTTTATAAATTATAATTTAATAATTTTTAATTTAAAAAAAATTAACTAAACCCTTATTTGACAACTACGACTTTAATTAAAAAATGAACCCTTAATTATTAACTGTGATTTTACTTAAAAAATGTAGTTTTAGTTCACAATTAAAATTTTAGTTTAAAAATAAAGATTTTAACTAAAATGATTTTTAAAAATATTTTTTAATAATATATCACCTGGGGCACCAAAGAAGCCATTTTAAATATAAATTTTAAAAAGTGGCTACATCTTACTTTTTTTTTTTTTTTTTTTTTATTTTAATAGATGGGCCATTTTGACCCAAAACTCGGCCTTTCATCCATGCTCCGAAAAGAGGGAAGTGTGAATATGCAGGGAAACAGAAAGGACAAAGAACGATGAGGAAGTTGCGGGGTTTTGATGTTTTGGTGGGGCCTTGACAGCGATAGGGCATGGGTCCTGGCAGCTTTAGATGAGCTGTTTAATTGCTAATTTATTGGCTGGTAGGGACGGCTGGTGGCAGCTACAAAGACTAGGGTCATTACGAGTGGCTGTGTTGAGGTATCGTGAATGTCTTTGGCAGCCAAAAGAGGGGCTGTATCAGAGGGTGGGACAGCTGAAGGGTGGATATTTCACAGTATTATCATTTTCAGGATGTAAGAAAAGGAATGTGGTTTTCTCTTTATGGTTATTACCAACACAAAAATAATTTTTAAACTATGAATACAAACTTCAATCATAAAAATTCAATTTTTTTCCATAAAAATTCTTTTTTGACGTAAAAGTAAAACTTGTTACAAAAGAATGTAAAAGTATTCATGCCTATTTTTCTTTAATGATAGGAGAGTTAGAGGAAAATTTAAAGAAAAGTGGGAAAAAAATGATTGAAAGCACGATAGACTTCTGTGTTTGACGCCTTTTATGTTTTTTATATCAATCATAAATATTAAAAAAATTAAATTTAAATTAAAGGTATTTTTTCAAAAGATACATTCCATAATTTCATAAAATTAAGTTTATGTTAAAAATATCTCTTCAAAAAACACTTTTTCATAATTTTTTTATTGATCATATAGTTTTAAAAAATTGAATTTATATTAAAGAAATATCATTTCTAAAATACTATAAAACCAAATTAATACTAAAGGTGTCTCTTTAAGTGACATTTTTTTATCATTTTTATATCAGTCACACAATGAAAAAATTTGAATTTACATTAAAACAGTCTATACAATTCCATAAAATTGAATTTATACTAAATATGTCTTTTGAAGAAACACTTTTCATAATTTTTATACTAGTAACTTATAAAAAAAAATTAAATTTATACTAAAAGTATCTCTTGAAGGAAAACCTTTCAATATAAATTTAATTTTATATAAATTGTGGAATGTGTCTTTTAAAAATACACTTTTAGTATAAATTCAATTATTTCAATGGATGACTGATACAAGAATTGTTGAAAGTGTCTCTTCAAGAGACACCTTTATAAATTTAATTTTTGTAAAATTGTAAAAAGTGTGTCTTAAGAAGACATCTTTAGTATAAATTCAATTTTTTTTTTTATTATGAAACTGATATCAAAACTGTGAAAAATGTTTATTTAAAAGACACTTTTTATATAAATTCAATTTTGTAGAATTATAAAAGGTGTCCCTTGAAGAGACATTTTTAATGTAAATTCAATTTTTTTTTAACTCGTGTGTTATTGATATAAAAATTGTGGAAGGTGTCTTTTGAAGAGACATCTTTAATATAAATTTAATTTTTTTGAACGTGTATTATCTATATAAAAATGATGTAAAATGTCTTTTTAAGAGACACTTTTAAAAATGACTTTAAAATTTTAATTTTAAATTCACCGTATAGTTATCAAAAAATCCCGTAACAAAAATGCTTAAATCACGGGTCAGCTACTATTATTTGGGCCCATGGCTACTATTGTCATGATCTGCGAAGGTGCAGTGATGCTTTGAGTGTGTCCATGTGGACCGATTCTATTACCCTCTCGTGTTCCTCGATGTCCCTTTTATGCTTTAGGACTTTTGCTTTTGTCTAAGATTAAGAACTTCATGCTGTGGAAAAACTAAAAAAGTGAATATCTTCTCACCTTTTCCGATTGCACTTGCATTTCCTCCATGATAATGAAACTTTGGAATTAATTTTTAGAGTTGGAATTAATTTTGTCTAGTTTAGCCTTGATGTATAGCTGCAGTCTAGCTGCCAATCTTGCAACCTTTCTTCTTCCAATTTTGCTATGGCAGGGTCTTCTACCAGTCTCTCAACATCTTCTTCTTCTTCCACCCATCAATGGACACGTGATGTCTTCCTTAGTTTTAGAGGTGCCGACACCCGCTATGGCTTTACTAACTTTCTTCACCGGGGGCTTTGTGATAGAGGGATCAATTCTTTCATGGATCTATATACAACTCCGTAAAAGCGACCAAATATCTTCAGCCCTCCTCCAGGAAATCGTAGATTCAAGGTTTTCCATCATCATTTTCTCCAGAACGTATGCTTCTTCAAGTTGGTGTTTGGATGAACTGACAAAGATTCTTGACTGCGTAAATCGATTTCTGGAAAATGAACAATGTGCCGACAAAATGTCGGTCACTGGTTTATATATCTGGATCCATTTTCTTGGATCAATCTCTTTATTTAGTTTGTTGAACAGAAAATTTAGCTAGTATTCAGCCTAGCCTTCTCATAATTTTTTCTTTTCAGTTTAAGTAGGGGGTATAGAGTAATCAAGGAACGTAGATTTAGACTACATATTAAGCTCAGCCGTAGATTACCACTTATGTAACAATTAGTTGATAATAATATTTAAATCATAGGAAAAAATACATTTTAAAAATTATAATAAATTATCTGTCGAAATGAAAATCTAATTTTCAATATGATTGTGCACTAATCCTAATGCTTATTTCCTTTACTTTAAAATCATTATATTCATAAAATGTTATTTTTTTAACATTTATCCAAACATATGAATAAGAGAGAAAAGGAAGAAGATGTCTATTTCTACTCTCCATTCCCATATACCAAACACTCCATAAAATCATTACATTCGTAAAATGTTCTGGACGATGTTGATCACGTTGATCAGATACAGGGATTAGGAGATCGTGGCAGTTATGCCACAGGAAGTCGAATTATCATAACAACCAGAAACAGGGGCTTTGCTATTGAATGGTAGTGTGGATTTCATGGTTGAACATGAGAGATTAGATGATGCAGAAAATTTTGATCTCTTTTGTTGGCATGCCTTTAAGGGTGGCCCTCCGCCAGATCATTACAGAATTCTATTGATGGGTTTTTTTTTGAATATATGAATGGGCTTCCTTTAACCGTTAGAGTGCTGGGTTCTTATCTAAATGGCAAGCCTTTAAATCTTTGGAAGGTGGCATTGGAAAATCTGAAAAGAACTCCACACCAAGAGATTATGAAAGTGCTAAGAACAAGTTATGATGGGCTAGATTTTCGTCATCAGCAATTGTTTTTAGATATAGCATGCTTCTACGAAGGGCAGGACAAAAATTTAGTTGCAAGAATATTAGAAGGTCGTGAATTCGATGATGCTATCATTATACGAGATCTTATTGACCTCTGTCTGATTTTTGAATCAAATTCGAAGCTTTGCATGCATAATTTACTACAAGAAATGGGCTGGGAAATTGTGCGTCTTGAAAGTGTTAAATTTCCTGGTGAACGGAGCAGATTGTGGTTTCATGAGGAAGTCAATGATGTGCTTACAACACATGGGGTGAGACCTAACAACCATTTTACTTGCATTACAACTGTTATGACCATAAAAGATACGTTGTCTTGTGTTCAAACATCTGTTGTCCCAAGAAAAATAGTTTTATTTTGTGAGGTTGTTCCTTTTTCTTTCTTGCAACTGTTTTTTCTTTTTAGTTTTGTTCTCTCTTTCATTTTTACATTTTACCAACATCTTATGCTATTCTCTTGATTAATTTTAGGGGTCTAGAAATGTTGAAGGCATGGTACTTGATTTGTCTGCGTTAAACGAGCTACGCTTGGAGGCCAATGCTTTTGAAAATATGTCCCTATTAAAAGTGCTCAGATTCTGTAATGCGAAAATGGATGGATGCTTGGAGTATTCATCCAAGGCAGAGTTAATTGGTTCTTCTTATGATGGTTGGAAATGGAGAGTGGATCAGATGCTAACAGCTGATAAAGTGATGTCCAATTGCACATTGCATTTAGAAGGAGATTTCATATTTCCATCCGTGAAATTAAGATCTCTCTGTTGGCATGGATGCCCGATAAAGTCTCTTCCAAAAAACTTTTATTCAACGGTTCTTATTGAGCTAAACTTGTGTTCTAGTCTGCTTGAACAACTATGGGAGGGAAACCAGGTAATTTTGTTCTATACATGCATTTTATTTTTGTTAAGTCAATGAAATGTAAATTCATTAAAGTGCCTTTCGTTCCCTTTTTTATTGACAGCCATTGGAGAATTTGAGGATCGTCAAACTTAGCCACTCCAAATATCTAACTAGGACCCCAGATTTTTCTGGAGCCCCAAATATCAGGAGGTTAATTCTGGAAGGTTGTACAAGTTTGGTTGAGGTTCACCCATCCATTGGAGCTCTCAAGGAGCTTATTTTCTTAAATTTTGAAGGCTTTGAGAACCTCAAGTATATTTCAAGCATCTCCAATATGAAATCTCTTGAAATCTTTATTCTCTCTGGCTGCTCGAAGCTAAAGCATTTTCCAGAGATTCCAGAAAAATGCGAGAGGTTGAGATATCTTTTTCTTGATGAGACTGCTCTAAGCGAACTACCCTCATCAATTGGAAATTTCAATGGGCTTGTATTGTTAAATTTGACCAATTGCAAAAAGCTTTTGTGTCTTCCACAGCGCATTTGCGGACTGATGTCTCTTAAAATTCTTACTGTTGCTGGTTGTTCAAAATTGAAGAAATTGCCTGATGAGTTGGGATGCCTGCGAAGTTTAGAAGAACTAAATGCAGATGGAAGTGGTATACAAGTGGCACCACCATCCTGTGCACTTTTGACAAAACTTCAGGTATTACCATTGGCAGAATGTTTGCAACTGCATTCTTTGTTCAATGTGGTGTTCTCCTTATGGTCATCACCAACAAGATGTGTGGCCCTAAATTTTTTGTCAAATTTATCCTGCCTGAAAACATTGATGTTAAGTGACTGTAACCTATTGGAAGATGGACTACCGGAAGATCTTAGCTTGCTATCTTCATTGGAAAGATTAGATCTGAGCAAAAACGACTTCAGTACTGTACCTACTTGCTTACGTGGACTTTCTCAGCTCAAGCGTCTCTTCCTTATGCACTGCAGTAAGCTGCAATCAGTGGGGGAGGGGGAGCTTCCATTAAGTATTGAAGGAGTATGGGCGGATCATTGCTCTTCCTTGGAAACCTTTTCATTTCCATTAAGTGCATTTGAATTCAACAATATGGGCCATTTCATTTTCACATTTTCTGGTTGCTTCAAACTAGTGAAAAATGAGCGTAGTGATGCTGTGGTGGGAGATATCGTACAAGCGATCAAGGCTGCTGCATTGGTACGGAAATTCATGGATGGACATGTTGGTTTCCCTTTCCGTCTGTGTGATTATTTGTTTGCATATGCTAAGTGGTCTTAAAATATAATTTATATCATGTTAATCATTTGAGTGAATTTTACAAAATATTAGAATTCTAAATGGTAGATTGCTTTTTTATGTTTTCATGATGCAGGATTACAGTCGTCCACGTAATTCCTTTCAAGCTATTGTTCCTGGGAATAGCATTCCAGAGTGGTTTGTCTGTCAGAGCGTGGGGTCTTCAGTAACAGGACAGCTGCCCATGCATGATTGGCACAATATGGCGTTGATGGGACTGGCTGCTTGTGTTGTTTTTAATGTCGATGCCAGCTTAGACTTGTGTTATTTACAAATTTCTGTATGTTTTGGAACGTACCGGTTTTCTGATAACGTGTTTTCCACACTGGTTCAAATGGAAGGTGGCCTTGTGTGGTTTGTGTATCAATCACTTGCTCGACTGAAGGAAAGTGGCTGGCCCTACTCAGATTTCTCTCTTCCTGTGACGGTCTCATTTTCTCTCGGTCACTGCAGTTCGTCTTTGGTGGGTGTGGTGAAAAAGTGTGGGTTTCGTCTCGTACATGTGGAAGGGGGTAGAATTTTGTGATGGGGTTGATGGAGACTACATTTCTGATGCCATGGTTCCTGACATTTTTGACTGACACAGGAACCCCATCCATGAGGAAGTGGGTAAGGTATGCTTCTTGCAATGTTTTTTATCGATCCATTAAGAGCCCGTTTGATAATGATTTTAGGAAACGCTTTTAATATTTATAATACTTGAAAAATTTTATCATTCAATTGTTAAAAATGATAAAAACACTTTCTAAAATCACTCCTAAACGCACTCTAAGTAACCTGATTCTTAATTTTTAGATTATTTCATTATAATAATTTTAGGACAGTTTTTCCTGTTATTGATAGAGTTCTATACCTAAGTTCTTCAATTACAGATCTCTCCTTGGTTAATAATTCAACTGTTCATAATTAGTTGATTAATTTGGGAAACTAATGTTAAATAATGTGTTTTTAATTAGCTTTATTTAAATAGTTATTTTAATGGAAATGAGTTTGATTTAATTTCTTAAAAATCTGGAAAACAAAAAAAAAACCTTTTTTTAGATTGCAACGCTTCTTTAGTGTGTATTAAAGTGTTTACAGAAAAAACTTTTTGTTGAGATTATTTTAAGTTGAATCATTTCATTTTAGTGTATTGAAAATTTATTTAATATTTGTTTGTTGTTAATGTAGGATATTATTGCAAGTGAAGGTGGTTCTCCTTAAGGAAGGCTGTCCGAGATTTATGAAATTTCCATTAAGGTAACGACTTCCTTTTAATTGTCACCCTTTACCGTTGTTAGTACCGTTTTATGTCTCTCTTTTTATATAAGTTTCATTTCATTTCATTGTGGTGATAATGGGAGATTTATCGCTTTCCAAGTATTTTATGTGATTGAATCTGCATTGAACTATATTTTTGTGTTGTAATGTTTGCCTTTTTAGTATGAGCTAATTAAACAAATAGAATGAAATCAAAGAATTAGTTTAAGCTTGAATAAAGTTTGTTTTATTCGATGGAGTATGTTGGCATGGTACGATGAAAAACACAAACGATACATAAAAAGTTGATTAATGGAAATGAAAAATCAAGAAAAAAAAATACTAGGGTAAGATGTTCTGTAATTAAGAAAAAAATACAGTAGTTATGGCATACCATATCAATCTCAAATTCTATTAACATAGTTTTTAATGTTTGATTATTTGAATATTCTTTATCTATGTTGATTACAATGTTGTACACATTCAAATCTATGTTGATTACAATGTTCTCAACATTCAAATATTAATTTTGTTAGTTTTTGAAGGAAAATGGAAAAAAAAATTAATTGTCGCACATAACCATACATCTGTTAACTAAAAACCAAAAAAAGCCCTTCAATCTAACAAAAATGTCATTTTTTATAATGATTCTTTTTATATGAAATAAAATGTAGCTTTGGTCGATTGAAAAAGTAAAATGTTTCTAATACAATAATATTTTCATTCTTGTGACATCTAATTCCAAATTTTTTAAAATTTATTGGCTTTTGTTGTTCTTGTTCAATTTTTATGGTAACCCTCGTTTATAAAAGCTCATACCTAGAGAAAATATACTCCTAATAGCAAACAATATAGAAATCTTTTAAGAATCGTTTACCTGAATATAGAAAATAAATGAACTACTTGAGTTATAACTATTCTATTTGACTTTTAGAAATTAAATCAAATTCTATTTTTTTGAGACTACCTCAGTTTAATTTTACTTTCCCAGAGTATAGGTAAGAGCTGTTTAAAGACATTCCTGGGCAAGAACAATGAAATGCCATATTAGTTTTGTGGGATTTTTGAAATTAAGAGAAATTTTGAGAACAAATAGAGGGGTCCTAACATTCAGCTGATACAGAAGGGTACAGAAAGAAATGTGTTTTGAGTTTGGCTTGTTAGACCTCATTTGAATGGGAAATATGTTTAAATTATCTTTTCTATATCACTTTTTTTAGTGTGATAATGAAGTGTTAGACATGACTGAGTACCTCTTGTGTTAGACTTGATTTTTGGGATGCAGTTTGGTTGCATGCTAGGGTGTTGTTTTAGGTTTTGTGGCATTATGAGGCTTGTTTCAATGTGAACCTATGTAATGTCAATTGTTAAGATCCTTGAGTACTTGGTTCAAAGGATTCCTAGTCAAAGAATGATTTCCAAGTGAATGTTTAAAATGTAATTGTTCACATACTTGGTTCCGAGAAGGTTTCTCTTTTTTCTTATCTCTACCACGGGGTTTTGGATTTAGGAAGCTCAACTATTACAAGTTGTCTTGATAGATCAAAAGCGAAGTATGTTGTTTTGGGGTATGTTTTATCTAACATTTTTAGAAATTATGCATCCATGCATGGTATATATATATATATATATATATATATATATATATATATATAGATAGATAGATAGATAGATAGATAAACATCTTTTATTAGAATTTTTCATCTGAATGTTGATTAAAGATTTCAAATGATAAGTGGCTTAAAAAATTATATATATATATTTGGTAGGGTGCACCAAATCTTAGTTCAATGGGTTATTGAGTTAGATTGTTTTGACATGTATTGATACTTGGGTTTATTAACATAAATATGGCTGTGAAATGTTCTATGGTTTAACTCTAAATGTTGATTTCTGCTGAACTGCGAGATGATCCAAAGTGTTGGAATTCATTTCCTAAGACTGTTAGATACTAATTTTCTGATGTTAAGTTGATGCCGGTGTATGTGGGTTATTATATAATGTTGGTGTTTCATAATGCATGTTATATGCCTTTTTGGTTGCACCAGCACACTCTTCAATCACATTTTATATGATGACTTGTTTGTAGATTGTATATTGGTCATAATATTTATGAAATTGATGGCACATTTTTCCTTTCTTCTAGTTGTCATTAGATTTTTAGGGGTTTCCACAACATTGTTTTGAGTTATAGTTGCATATCTTGTTTAGATGTGTTCGAATAAGTAATTTCCATGGACTCAACAATTAAAATGACATCATTGTGAAAAAAGTATTTAGAATCTTTACTCTTTCTAGGGTATAGGTTTGAAAAACAAGCTTGATTAGCTTGGAGCATTGCTACTCTCATAGATTGAAATTGTTTAGTTTGTTAGTTTTGATATTGCACCATACTCATGGAATTGCTTAGGCCATGTTTGCTCTTTCTTTCGTTTATTGTTTCTTCAAAAACTTTCATTTGAATTGGTTTTGAATGGTGAACATTGTCGGATTTTTGTCAGTTTCTTTGTTAACTTTTGCGAATCTCCTTACAATCAGTTTGCTCTTGTTTTTTACTTTTGCTAATCTCAACAAAAGACAAATTTAAAGGTTGAGGTCACTACAATTAGTTTGCTCTTGCTTTTAACTTTTGCTAATCTCGATAAAAGATCAATTTAAGGGTTGAGGTTGCTACTATTAAGGTTATCCCTTTCTCTCTCCCTTTCATTCCTCCCTCTCACTATTATTCTATGATTAATTTATAATTAATTTAGCCAACATTGAATACAATTTTTCCTTTCTAGGTTGAATTATGCTTTTTTAAAGACATGAGCTTGTTTGTGCATTCCATTTTGAATGCAAATGATAAAGTAATGTTGATTTTCTTATGTTTGTTTGGCCTTTGTCTTTGTCAGGATTCTCATCGTCTCTTGCTCCGGTGAAAGTTTGATGAAGCAATATTGATCGTGATGTGTTGGTCTAAAGATTTGAACCCATTAACACTATTATCTCTCCTCTCATGTGTGTTTGCATTATATATTTCTTAGTAATAAGTATAAAGGTTTGAGGTGTAGAAATCTCTTCTTGAACTAATTGAAATGAGCTTCATTCAGATTTGTAAAGATGGAATATCCTATGTTTATATTATTTTAGGGGGGACTTGTTTGTTGGGTCATGTTAAAGTTTTCATGTATATTATTGTTTTTTCTAATGTCATGTTTAAACTTGGGGAACATTTGTGTAGCTTGAAATTTCTAAATCGCATATGCAATCTCTTAACCCTAGAATTTGAAGGAAGTGGGAACTTTGTGATGCCTAGAAGCTTTCTTTCCACCACCGTGGCTCACAACAAATCATGAGCTAATTACAAACATATAGAGCATACCAACTTGTGTCAAGAGATAGCAAGACTCGAAATCTTGCAATTTTTCATGATAGTGCAAATGAGTGTGATGGAATAATAGGGTTTAGGTGGCAACAAAGATGGGAAGGCCTATTATTGATATAATTAGTAAGCCTATATGTGGACTTTGCCACTTTTTGTTTGTTTTATCTTTAAAGGGAAAAACAAAATAGGAAAGAAAAATCCTAAATATGACTCCCATAAGAAAAGTAGAGCTGTGAAAAATTGAGTTTGAGTTTGAAAAATTGAGTTTGGGTTTGGGGATTAGGTTACCTATTGGGAAGATACGATGATAGATTGTAGCACTCTTTTAAGTCCTAAGAATTAGGTCTTTACTAATTAAGTTAAAGTAAATGTGGCAATTGATAAATTAAACATGGATACCAAAATAATATTAATATAGAAATACTCAGATGAACAAGAAAGGCAAGGTGTGTACGTGGTGAGCTAATTGTTTAATGGAAAACAAAAGTTAGTAAATAAATATAGAATAATCACATGTGTCACAAATTAAAGGAAGTTAGTCAAGCATAGCAATCAATCAATCAATGAGAAAATTCCATGTGTTGGGTTCCACCAAAGCCTGATTTATTTTTATATGAATTAATTCTATAAAATCTATTATTTGGAATTCTAGAATTTGATTTATGCTTATTTTAAAAACATTTAAAAATCAAGGAAAATGTGAAATGTTGTTTGCTGGAAAGAAAATGGGAACAAAATTTATTAAAATTTGACTTTTATTAAAGTCGTATTTTTAGTGACCTAAAAACTCTAAGGAAGAATGAGAAATTGTAGAACTAAAATTATTTTGAAAACAAGTTTTGAAGGCATGCATGAAGCTATAGAGGATGAGACACATGGGCTTTGAAAAAGGACACAGGATAGTGGCCATGCAAACTGGAATCATGCATGTGGGCTGAAGAGATTTGGACGGAACTATTGATGGCGAATCTAGAGGCTCAACAATATCATCTTTTCCTTTTGCATCAGGTGCCAAAACATTAGCATCCGTAAATTCCCCACTAGAGGTTAGCTTCTCAATTGCACAAGACCTATTATTATTGATCTTAGCGTCAACAAGTGAAATTCTATCAAGGTTTAGCTTATTATCTTCGATGGATTCAAATTCTTCATGTCCAAGACTTTGTATGATCATTGAAACAATGGAAAACCTGATTTTAAAACATCACTTCATGTCAAGGTGATACCCTCCTTCTAACCAGATAGAGTCTCCTTAACACACCAATTTTCTAGCAAAAACGGGTTAAAGGTCAAGGGTTAAGACTAAACACTCTGGTTTTAAAACCTGATCTTACACTCCCATCTTTATAAATAACCCGATCTTTTTTTTTTTTTTTAAACTTGATGGGAACATTATATATATAAAGGATTCATATATATTGCATATATTAACTAGTAAATAAAATTGAAATATAATTCAAATGATTTTCATTTCTCTACTTTATTTTTTTACCCTTTAAGGGTAAGAAAAATACACAAAATAAAATAAATTCTAAATAAAATGAGAGTAGAATTTTAAAATAAAATTCTTACTTTCTTATTGCTGATGGTATAAATTTACAAGGTTGAAGATACAACTAATCGCTCACTTGCTACTTCACTCTTACTTTTCACACTCTTTCTTCCACACACTTTCTTCCTATCTCTATGGCTTATTTATATACAAACGACGGATGAATTTTAATTTGAGTAGTTGGAGAAGTTGATGGATGGCAGGATAAATATTTACAAAGTGTTCAGAGGTTTGGTTAACAATAAATACAAAATAGATACAAAGATGGTAAAGTATTTATGAGTTTTGACTTTTGTTTCTCTTTACCATCCATTTGGTTAAATCCTTCTTTTCTTTTTCTTTCTTTTCTATCCCATGTAGAATATAGGCCTGTACATCTTTATTCGTTCTGAACTTCTACTGCTGCATTAAATTTTTGTAGTTGGAGACACATTTACTGCTTCAATGTCATCATTGTTGACATCATCCTTCCATTGCATTTTGCATATTGAAATAACTTTCACCATCAGGGTTGTTGCAAAATAATGTGTCATCACTGAGGTAAGAAGATGGTTATGGTATTTCTATATTGAGTTCAGTTATAAAATCCTGTTCTTCAAAAGTAATAAAAGGTTTTGGAATAATGATCTGTTCTAAAGGTTTGTTTCTCCATATGGACTTAGTTTTTGTTTCACCAATGAGATGAAATAATTTGTTCCAGGTTGGTCTAAGATCATAAATTTGAAAAGCTCTAAAACGAGTAAAAAATTCTGAAAATTCATTTGAACGAGTCATTTCCCATTCTAGTTCTTGTTGAGGGATGAGTGGTTCTTTATTGTGTTTTGTATATACATGGTGATAAATTGGTACTACTAATCCATCGGTATGAAATAAAGGTGGAATGGTTTCAAAAGAAATGTCTATTTGTGTTTTAGTTTTAAAAAGATAAGTTAAAATATCCTTCAAATTTTCTGGGAAATTTTTAGGGATTTGAGATACATGAGTCATAAAAACATTTTTAAAATTCCCTGATCCATGAGTTGGGGTACTAAATCAAAGATTTCTTTATTTACAGTAGACATATTCGCATAAGCTAAATATATCATAAAGAAAAATTCAGGGTCATGGTATGCCATATACCCTGTTTTTATCCCGACATTTTAGGTTTTAAAATGTTTAGACAAAAGTTATTGATTTTTAAACACTTTATTATATTGGGTTTGTAGGAAGAAGGTTTCGACTAAAGAATAGTTATCAGCTCCAATTAGGTTTTTAATAACAAGTTTTTCATATTGTTCAGACAAAAGAGCTGATTTCTTAATTAAACTAAGCATTTTAACTTGACTATTTGAACTACTGATTTGACTGGTTGACACTGTATTGGCTTTCAAATCATTTATTAGGTTTTCCTAATTTTCTTGAATTTTGAGGTTTTGAAATTTTTGGGTTTCTAAAGCAGTCATTTGGTTTTGAAGGTTTTGTAAATGTTGGGCCAAAGCTGACACGGTTTTTCCATAAGCATATTCTAAATTTTGGTTTGGAAAGCTTTGTGGTTTTAGAGACCAAAAGTTATCTACAATAACCTTATATTCTTCAAAAAGGTTTTGATAAAATAAAGAGTTAAACCTCAAATTTGGATTCAACACTTCGTTCAAACATGGTTCCATATTGAAAGGTTCTAGCTTTAGTGGCTTTTCTTTAAGCCATGTTCCTGTAACATAAAATCAATCATTAGTATTATTAACATTATTAATTATTTGTCTACTTAACCAATATGCTAATATATTATCTTTTCATTTAATATGTTCAAATTTAGGTTTAAAACCAATTAAAGCATTTTGAAACTTCATCCATCTTTTGGTGGACAATTTAGAAGATTTTATTTTCAAAGAATTTTTTAATATTTTCACAGTCAGTTCTTAAAGTAAATTGTTCTTAGTTTAAAATTAATTGTAATTTTTCTATGACTAATATTATTACTTCTATTTCTAAATTTGTAGAACTAAGGTTCTTTTGATAATTATTAAAAGTTCCATTGCAATATCTACAAATTTTTTATTCTCCTATATTAGTGACTGCTAAAAGTATGCTTCCCCATCTTGTTTGGCTAGCATCAGTTTGAACTATTTTATATTCACTTTCTAAGCGTAAATGTAAGGTTGAGAGATGCTTTATAAGTTCTTTTATTTTCTGTACAAGTTTAATGTCTTCTTGGTTAAAATATCTCTGCCCGGTGTTTTTTGTTTTACTATAAAGGGGTCCAGCTAATTTACTAAGGTTTTTAATATATGGTCTAACATAGTTTAACAATCCTAAAAAACTTTGAAGGGTTTTTAAATCTTCGAGTTTATCTGGAAAATTATTTATTTTTTGTACTATATGATCTTGCAGTTTTATTTGTCCATCTTCTAATTCTAATCCTAAAAATTCTATTTGGGTTTTAAATAATTTCAGTTTCTTTTTACTAACTATTAATCCATGACTAATTAGTTTTTCAATAAATATTTAAATAAATACATATTGAAAATACAAGGACATGTAGCACTTAGACTATGGAATGAATTTTTAACCTCCGAATGTAAAAACTCTCCTTATATAGGTGCTAGAATAGAATTTGTAAATAAATTGGTTAGAAAGAGAATGTGTAAGTATAGGAGAAAGAAGCCAAATAAAGAAACAAGATATAAATCAACAACTTTGTAGAAAATTACATATAGGAGAAAACCTAGATATAGGATGTAGAGAATATAAGTTTAGAAAACTTAAGAGCTATAATAAATTTTTAAGAAGAAAGTTAAGAACATTTTATAAAAAATGACCATATCAAACAAGATATAAAAAACCTGGAAAGTTTTGGATAAAAATAAATAGAACCATAGAAAGAAAAAGACAATGTAAATGTTATTTGTGTGGTCAGGAAGGCCATATAAGACTTGAATGTCCTGAGCTTAAAAAATCATTAAGTAAACGAAGTAGAAAAACCCAAGTAAAAATAAACCTAATAAATGAGTATCAGGTAGATAGTGAAGAAGAAGAACTTATCAGTGAATTAAATTTTGAAAGTGAAAATTCAAGTGTATATAGTATAGATGATAGTGAAACTGAGAAAGAAGAAATTTGTATGATCATTGAAAAAGAGGAAAATCAACCTAAGAAAACCCCTTTAAATTTAGAAAACCTTGTACAACCTTTAGAAAGTAAAGTAAAACCTTATAATATGTGGAAAGACCTACAAATAATAATTAAAGGAAAAATCTTGAAGGAAGAGGAAGGTACTTGTTCAAACACTAAAGAAATAAAAGAACCAATAAGTCTTGTAAAAGAAATTAAAAAACCAATAAATCCTAAAAATACAGCAGTGCAAACAATAGAACAGGTGAATATGGTAAATAAAGTTAAATATATTATTTTTCCAACAATAATTAAGTTAAAAAACCATAGAATTAAAAGTAGATGCAATGTTAGATACTGGAGCCAGTAAAAACCTTTTATTTGAAACCTTAATGCCTCAGGAAGACCAACAAACATTAGTTCAACCGGTAGAGTTAGTTCAATATAATCAACAAAAACTAATACTAACCAAGTATATTTCAAATATACCAATAATAATTAATAACATAATCTTAGTATTACCCCAAACTTATCTTGTATCTACTATAAGTTTATATCATTTCATTTTAGGTTTAAAATTTGTACATTCTTGACAAGGAGGGATAACAATACAAAATAACCAATTTAGTTTTCATCCTAAAACTGCAACAATTGTTTATACAAACATGGAAAATGTATTAAATAAAAATCATAATATAACCTCTCATCAAATTAACAAAGTAGAAGAACAAAAGGATAGTATAATTAATGATTATTCTAAACAATTAAGAAATGAAGATAGATTAAAAAACCTTATATTAGAAGCAGAAAAAAAATATGAATTAGAGGAGAAGATCCACTAAAACATTGGAATAAAAATAAGACAACCTGTAAAATACCAATTAAAAACCCATATTTAACAATAAAAACGGTATATATAGCATGTAACCTAATAGATACAAAAGAGTTTAAAATTCAAATAGAAGAACTATTGCAGAATAAACTCATAAAACCAAGTTTCAGTCCCCATAGATCCTTAGCCTTTTTAGTTAGAAACCATAATGAAGAAAAACGAGGAAAAACTAGGATGGTCATTAATTATAAAAAATTGAATGATAATACATATGATGATGCATATAAAATTCCAAATAATTAATTCTATTCAATGATGTAAATACTTTTCTCAGCTAGATTATAAAAGTGGATTTTGGCAAATTAGATTAGAAGAAGATAGTAAACCATGGACAATGTTTTCATGTCCATGTGGATTATATGAATGGAATGTAATGCCATTTGGACTAAAAAATGCTCCTCAGATATTCCAACGAATGATGGATAATATTTTTGGTAAATATTTTTTTTGTTCTTGTATATATTGATGATATTCTTGTTTTTTCTTATACTCTTCAAGAACATATAAATCATTTGGAACTTATTTTTAAAAAGCTAATTAGTCATGGATTAATAGTAACTAAAAAGAAACTGAAATTATTTAAAAACCAAATAGAATTCTTAGGATTAGAATTAGAAGATGGACAAATAAAACTGCAAGATCATATAGTACAAAAAATAAATAATTTTTCAGATAAACTCGAAGATTTAAAAACCCTTCAAAGTTTTTTAGGATTATTAAACTATGCTAGACCATATATTAAAAACCTTAGTAGATTAGCTAGACCCCTTTATAGTAAAACAAAAAAACACAGGGTAGAGATATTATAACTCATCAAATTTCATTTGGCTTTTATTATTATTTTTTTATTTTTGTAGTGAACCCTTATTTACAAAAACTTGTACCTCGAGAAAATTGATTGATCAAACAATATAGAAACCTTTTAAGATTCATTGACTGGAATATAGAAGCTAAGTCAACTACTTAAATTATAACTATTCAAATTGACTTGGAGAAACCAAATGAAATTCTTCTCTTTTGAAACTTACTTGATTTAATTTTACTTTACAAGAGTATAGTTAAGAGCTGGTTCAAGACCTTCATGCGAGAGAACTATTAAATGTTGTTTAGCTTGATGGGAGTTCAGAAATTAAGAGAAATATTGAGAACATAAATAAAAGGGTCCCTACATTTAGCTAATAAGGAAGGGTAGAAAGATATAATTTTTTGGTTTGGCTTGTTAGATCTCAATTGGACGCTGAATATGTTTAAAATATCTTTTCTATATCACTTATTTGAGTGAGACAATTATGTGTTTGGGAATGAATGTTAAATTTAGAAACTTTTGACAAAGTTACTAATGGAGATCTGAGGAGAGTTCTTAAATGTCAACATTTTAGGAAAATTGTTGAAACATTGGAATTGTTTTCTTGCACTTTGGTAAGAGGTTAATGCATTGGTGGAGTCTAAATGTTCATTCAGAAGAATGATTAGTCTTTAGGTATTTTGAATAAGTTCCTTCTTTTTTTAGTGTATTTGGGCTATGGCAAAATAGAAGAAAATGATGTCAATGATAGAAAAGCACCCTTTACTATAACTCAATTGAATAAGCATTGAAAGCAATCAATGGAGAGGGCTTACCTATCAAGCTTCATGATAATTGATTGAGCACCTCTTGTCTTGTTCAGTTTTTGTGGGATGCAGTTTGGTTGCTTTCTAGGGTGTAGTATTAGGTTTTGTGGCATTATGAGGCTTGTTTCAATGTGAACCTATGTAATGTCATGTGTTAAGATACTTAGACTTGGTTCAAAGGATTCCTATTCTAAGAATAATATCCCAAGGAAATCTTTAGTATGTAATTGTACACATACTTATAGCTCCTAAAAAGTTTCCTTTTTTTCCTTATTTCTACTAAAGGATTTTGGATGTAGGAAGCTCAACTATTACAAGTTGTCTTGATAGTTTATAGGCTAAATATCTTGGTTAGCAGTATGATTTATCAAACATTTTTAGAAATTATGCATCCATGCTTATGTTTAATATATATTTTTATCTGAATGTTAATTAGAGCCCATTTCAAATGACAATGGCCATAAAAATTGTATGTATATTTTTGATACGGTATACCAAATGTTATTTCAATGGGTTTTTGAGTTGGATTATTTTGAGATGCATCTATACTTGGGCTTATCATTGCAAATAAGGCTTTGAAATGTACCATGGTATAACTCAAAATATTGAATCTACTAGAGTGCAAGATGTTCTCAAGTGTATCAATTCATTTCCTTTGATGTCTAGGTACTAATTTTCTGATGTTAAGGGGATGATGTTAGTGTATGTATCTTCTTATATATGCATATTATATACCTTTTAGGCTTGGCCATCATTGACACACTCCTTAATCACACTTTATATCATGACTTGTACGTAGATTATATAATGGTCATAATATTTATGAAATTGACTTCACATCGTCTTCTTCTTCTTCTAATTATCATTAGATTTTAGGGGTTTATAAATAGGCAATTTCCAGGAACTCATAATAATTTCAAAGACCTCACTGTGAAAAATTTGCTCTTGTCTCTTCCAAATCTTTACTAAAGCATAGTTTTGGAAAGCAAACTTGATAGCCTTGGAGCACTACTAGGTTCAAGTTTTACTCTAGACAGATTGTAAATGTTTAGTTTGTTAGTTTTGATATAGCACCATACCCTTTTAGAATTGTTTAGCCATGTTTGGTTCTCACTTTTATTTTCTCTTCAAAAATTTTCATTTGAATTAACTTTATGAAGCTATTTAGCAAATACTAGAATTGAATTTTTTTTTTTTCCTTTTTGATTGAATGATACTTTTGTTCAAGACATTTGTGCTTCTTTATGCCTTCCATTTTGAATTCAAGTGCCTTTTGCAGGATATAAACTGTCTCTTTTTTTCTTGTGAAGTTTGATGAAGCAATAGATTGATTGTAATGTGTTGGTCTAAAGATTTGAACCATGAACACTATTAACTCTTTCCATGTGAGCTTGCAGTAGATATTTCTTAATAACACAGATTTTGCAGTAGATATTTCTTGCAGTAGGAATCTCTTACTGAAACAATTGAAATAAGCTTCTTTCAGATCTGAAAGCATGCATTATTATCATATGCTATGTTATTCTAAGAGGGACTTGTATGTGGGGTCATCTTAAAGTTTTCATGTATATCATTGATGTTAATAATTTATTGTATCAAAATAATTTTAATTAAAATTATATTTTATAAAATATTATAACTTTATTAATTGTTTTGATATTTTAGTTATTTTTTAATAAATTCATCCTTTTACTATTCTTAAAATAAAAACATTAAAAATCAAACAATATTAATATTAAAAGGATAAATATAAAAAAAAAAAAGTAAAAGTGAAGTGATAGACAATTTTTCAAAATATAATGAATGTGATAAATATGAAAAGTAATAAAAAAAAATGAAAGGATTATATACAATACAAAGATAATATAAATTTAAAATAAAAAATAAAAAATGGAAAATTTTCATTAAAATAATCTCCGATTTTTTAACCGATTAATCGCCATTTTTCACCAATGCATCCGATTTTTTCAACAAATTCACGTCCTTTATTATATTCTTTTGAATTTCCTGATTTTTCGCTGATATTTGAAAATATCCTAGATAGTGTCTGTTTCAATTGAATGATAGTGTCTTCACACAAGACTTCAGTCTTCTTGATTTGCATTTACATGGCTAACCTTTCCTAAACCGGAAAAAGTTAATGGAAGAAAAATAATGTAAAAAATAAAAAAAAAAAAAATTTCATATTTAGTTTTAAAAAAAAAATAGGGAAAAAATATAATTAAAATTAAATAAAAATTTACATATTTTTAAATTATTTTAATTTTTATATAAAAAAAGAAAAATAAGTAAAATGAATTTGAAGTAACATATAAAATAATTTATTGAATTTAAATATATTTTATTATTAATTTTTTCCTCACATTCTTTCTCATATTTTCCCGGCAAAAAAAAAAATCAATAAAATCAAAATTAGGCTTTAAAAATTAGAGGACTACCTATCCATAAAGGTAGTTTCCATTAATCAAGAACCAACTTTCAATTAAATTTCCTTAGTTTCAAAAAAATATTTAAAATAGTAATAACATAATCTTTGCAATCATGATGGCTACTGTTGGTGCAGCGTGAGCCTTCTGTTCGGGTTCGAGTTCTCCTCGTCGTTGATGTATAGCGAGAATTTTTCGTCATTGCAAATTGACTCCAAAGAAATTTCAATTCATGAAATCATGAACGACCGTTATCAGTAACGATCTCTTGAGCTGGTTGTGTGGTGGATATTTCTCTCAAGAACAACAATCTGATTGTGAACACTCTGACCACGGGGACCATGTTCTGAGCCATTTTGTATCATCCAATGCCTTGTGGCGTATTCATTACTCAAAAACCAGCCACTTGGTAATAACTTGGCGTGCTTAACTCGCTATAGAACGAAGCTCCAAACATACAGAAAGAAATACCTTGGGGTGTGAAGAGGAACTAGGAAAGGGAAGCCATAGCCTTGCATTAAACTCTTTTGGCAGTTCGTAGTTATAGGTAAAGTGGGACAGGCCATGCCCCTTGTTCACTAATGATATAAAATTATATAATTGATAAATTTAAGATATTTGATTTTGTTGTATTTTAAAGATATTAATTTATTTTTATTTTGAAAAGTTTATCTTTATTAAAATAATAGTTTACTTTTAAGTTTCATATATAGATTTTTTTATTATTTTAAAGCACATGTTTATAATTTTATATAAAAAAGACTATTATTTGTACACTCACAACATATATGCTTTGAAGATATATTTTGAAATTAGTTAATGAAATTAATTAAAAAAAGTCTATTACAAAATGTAATTTTTAGTAGTTTTATCAAAGTCACAAAAAATTACTCACTAAACCACTAAACATTTATATAGTGGAAGAAAAAAAAAACCCTTCTCTCTAATTGTTAGCTGGTACTACATGTAATATAATTTAAATTAATAAATTATATAATTTTATATCTTAAAAATATAATAAATTAAATATTTTAAATTAATAAATTATATTATTTTTGTGATATAGCTTCTATGTGATAATAAAGAGACTAGTTTCAATATAAGTTTGGTAAAAGGGTTAAACATTATATATTTTTTTTTTTGATACAACAGTTGTTTTGCCCCAAAACTCTAATATTGCTTCAATGAAACGGTGGAGTCTCATAACAAGACTTGGTCTTAATAGCTACTCGCCTATTATTCTTTCGCGTATACCATACTCCACGTTCATTAATAGGAATCCAATTGACCTAGTAAACATTTTAGAGTATATATCCCTATAAAATGCATATATAACATGGTTAACTAATTGTTACGGTGAATTCACAATATTCCAACAAACATTAGAATTTTTCTACCTTTCTTTGTGCAAAATTAATTAGGCAATAACAACTAGCAGTAATCAATAAATAAACTTATGTAACATAAAAATAAATTAGACACCAAAATTTTTATGTCGAAAACGCCCCAATGCGAAGAGAAAAACCACGAGACCTAGTTCAGTTCAAACTTCCACTATCAACAATAATGGGTTACATCGGTCTTTTCTAAAATAATTTCTAGAGGTTGTCAAATACATTAAGAGCACATATAGCCTTGGATGATACAATCTCTCTCGGCAAAAAAACAAAGAAAATTGGAGAAAGTATACAAAAAAAAAAAACTTTGTTACTGTTCACGGGCAATAACACTAGTTCATGAGCTCAAAATCTAATCTCCACCGTTCATATTGTAACTACTCGAGTTTCAAACCCCTCCTCCAAATTTTAACTCGATCGGACCACAGATGAAGCAACATCGACTTGTTGATGAAATCTGGGCAGATGCGTTTTTCCTCTCTCTCCTCTTCTCTCTGTTTTTTTCTTTTCTCGATATATATATATTTTTTATTAATGTAACTAACTTGGTCCCCAAGCATATGGGGCCCACTCCCTCATATACGAGGGAGCCCAACAAATCTCCCGCTCTCGACTATGTGAGGGGCTCTATCAAACCCACTTGCTTTCTACAAAATTGTAGCTTTTCTGTAGGTATTAGTTTTGTCATCATGTCTGATCCATTTTCATCAGTATGGATTTTTTCAAGACAAAACAATTTCATCTCTAGTGCATCACGAATCCAATGATATCTCAGTATGGAAATAGCCTATAATTATTATGGTTGACGTCAACTTATGCATGGGCAACAAAGGCTACAGATACCGTGGGACATGTCATGCTCAGTTCATTAATAATCAATCAAATGATAATGTCTTCACACAAGACTCAGTCTCCTTGATTTGCATGTACATGACTAACCTTTCCTAGAGATTAAAAGAAATCAATAAAATCAAAATTAGGCTTTAAAAATTAGAGGTGGTCTAACTATTTGTTATCATCATTGTTTCATGTAAGATAAATATAATTCCTGAAGAGATATAGAGTCAGTTTGGTAGTGCTTTTAAAAAGTATTTGTAGTCTAAAAAGGATTTTTGAAGAAAAATCAAACGTTTGACAAAATTTAGGAAGTAGTTTTAAAAAGTTGAAAATTCTCTGAAAGCACTTTGAATAATATTGCAAAACAAGCCTATATTAATGGAAAGAATGAAGTTTCGTATTAGAATCCATAGGAAATCCAGAGATACCAAGAATTGCAGGAAACAAAGAACATTAAATGTCAAGTAATATGTGAAGTGCCAATAAGATTTTTCACTGAACACACAAATTACCTCCAGAGAAATTTCAATTCATGAAATCATGAACGGCAGTTGTCAGTAACTGTCTCTAGAGCTGGTTATGTAGTGGATATTTCTCTCAAGAAAAGTAAGCTGATTGTGACGATCGACACTGATTCTGGTGACTTTGTTCTGAGCCATTTTGTATCATCCAATGCCTTGTGGCATATTCATTACCCAAAACCCAGCCACTTGGAAATAAATTGGCGTGCTTGACTCGCTATAGAACGATTGTTCCTTCACACCTCCATCCACGAAGCTCCAAACACATGGAAAGAAATACCTTGGGGTGTGAAGAGGAACTAGGAAAGGCAAGCCATAGCCTTCCATTGAACTATTTTGGCAGTTCGTAGTTATAGGTACAGTGGGACAGGCCATGTCCCCTGTTCACTAATGACATCTGCTTCCATGAAATGGTGAAGTCTCAGAACAAGACTGGGTCTTAATAGCTACTTGCTATTATTCCGTATACCATACTCCACGTTCATTAAGAGGAATCCAGTTGACCCATTAAACGCTTTAGAATATATATCCCTATAAAATGCATATATAACATGGTTAACTAAGGTAGGATATTCACGAGTGAGTTGCAGTAGAACACTTAAATCCCACCACCCAAATGGACTATTTTTGGAGGGTTTTGAAATTGAGCCTTACTGTTGGGTTGATGTTTGTTGCAGCAACTGCTCAAGAAGCCAAGCCTCGCTGCCAAGAGAGCTGTGGCAACATCAGCATCCCATACCCTTTTGGTACTAGTCCTGGTTGCTACATTGCTGAAGAGTTTCTCATCACCTGCAACGCTACCAATTACAGTCCTCCACAAGCATTCTTAACCACAAGTAATATCCAGGTGCTAGAAATATCGTTCCAGGGGCAGCTCCGAATCTCGGGTTCGGCCGGCTATGATTGCTACAACCCCAATGATTACTTTAATAGCTGGCTTAGACTCTCTAAATTCACCATTTCCACTACTCAAAACAAGTTCACCGCTGTTGGCTGCGACACCTATGCCGTGGTTGAGGGTTCTCGTGGGAGAAATTACACCACTGGCTGCCTCTCACTGTGCGATAGCATCGACGATGTCATCAATGGGTCTTGCTCCGGAATCGGTTGCTGTCAGACCTCCATTCCCAGGGGGGTAAGGGCTTACAACATCACACTTAGAAGCTATGACAGACACAAACAGGTTCTAGACTTCAATCCTTGCAGTTACGCCTTTGTGGCTGAGGATGGTGTCTTCAACTTCTCATCCCTTGACCTTCTTGGCCTGAGGGGTAGAAATCAGTTTCCTCTGGTGCTTGATTGGGCTATCGGAAACAAAACTTGCCATGAAGCAGAAATGGACGCAGCAAACTATGCGTGCAAGGAGAACACACAATGTCATGACTCCACCAGTGGCCCAGGCTATGGCTGCAGTTGCTCTGACGGCTACCGAGGCAATCCCTACCTCGGCTGCCAAGGTAACAAATTTTAAACCCTTTCTTTTTTCTTTTTACTTGGTCTGATTCTTATAAAATTTGAAAGCAAACTTCGGACTAAGAAAATAAATTTTTCTCACACATGCTTCCAAAGATTCATGTCATTTTTATTTTTTTTTAAAGAAATTAATTTGCAGTACCGAAAAGATTTTATATTAAATTTTTTTACCAAGATCACTTCTAGAAACCAAAAACTTGGGAAGTTAGAACTGAATCAAAATCCTGCAATTCCTACTATTTATAAGAGAGTTTTAAGATCGTTGAATATTGTCCTCGTATCTATCTGTTGACTTCAACTTTAATAATGATAAGAGTATTTATCTTTTTCATTTTGTATTTTCAGATGTAGATGAGTGTTTGACATTAAGCCCTTGTAATGGAACATGCCTGAATCTACCTGGTACTTTTAATTGCTCTTGTCCAAAGGGGTATGAAGGCGATGGAAGAAAAAATGGAACTGGCTGTACTCTCGTTGCTAGTCAATCCCAGAGGTTTCCCTTGATTATCATACTAGGTAAGCATAATCTTAAGCTCTTTCTATTTTCTTTTCAGAAGATTGTAGTAAGATTAGCATTTCAACTAAAAGTTTTTTGGTACTATAGGTACCAGTATAACTCTTTTAGTTATACTATTGACCAGTTCTTGGATATATCTGGGACTAAGGGAAAGAAAGCTGATCAAACGCAAAGAAGAATTCTTCCAGCAAAATGGTGGGATTATGCTGCAACAACTTCTTTCCAAATATGATGGATGCACAGAAACGACTAAAATATTCACTGCCAAAGACCTTCAGAAAGCAACAGACGACTATCATGAAAGCAGAATCTTAGGCCAAGGAGGACAAGGAACAGTTTATAAAGGAATTTTACCCGACAATAGAGTTGTTGCCGTTAAGAAGTCTAAGGTGATGGATCAGAGCCAAGTTGAACAATTCGTTAATGAAGTCCATATTCTCTCCCAAATCAACCATAGAAATGTGGTAAAATTATTGGGATGCTGTTTAGAAACTGAAGTTCCTTTACTAGTCTATGAATTTGTGACCAATGGCACCCTCTCTAGCCATATACATGACACTAAGTGCACATCTTCTCTTTCATGGGAAACTTGTTTGCGGATTGCATCTGAAACCGCGGGGGCCCTTTCATATTTGCACTCTTCTGCTTCAACTCCAATTATTCATAGGGATGTTAAATCTACTAATGTTCTCTTAGATGATAATTTCACGGCCAAAGTATCTGATTTTGGAGCATCGAGGCTAGTCCCTCTAGATCAAACCCAAGTAGCCACGTTGGTGCAAGGGACATTTGGATACCTAGACCCCGAGTATTTTCATTCAGGCCAATTGACTGACAAAAGTGACGTTTACAGTTTTGGGGTTCTTTTGGCGGAGTTGCTGACTGGAAAAAAGGTAATTTGCTTTGATAGGCCTGAGAAAGAGAGACATTTAGTAAGGTTATTTCATTCTGCAGTGAAAGAGGATCGTTTACTGGAAGTTCTTGACAATAAAGTTCTGAATGAGGAACATGTTCAATATTTTATGGAGGTTGCAATGTTAGCAAAAAGGTGTTTAGAAGTGAAGGGACAAGAAAGGCCTACTATGAAGGAAGTTGCAATGGAATTAGAGAGAGTACTAAAACTGATAGAGAAACACCCATGGGTACAAGGTCATGATTGGAATTTAGAAGAGACTGAGGCCCTAATGAATGAATCTTTAAAGGCTGCGTATGGTTGTGACAGTAGCAACACAACAGGGTATGATAGTTTGAAGAGTGAAGTTAAATTGAATATTGATAGTGGTCGTTAAGTATGTATTTTTACTTTTATTTTTGTCTTTATTTTGAATAAGGATGTATGATCTTTATTACAAGTTGGTCATAAGTTCTTATTGTTTGTCATGTTTATGTGATGGTATACTATATATGGTTTAATATTTTATATGTAGACAATTTAAAATAATTATTACAATTGAATCAACATTTCACCTCAAGTGGAACAATTTGCCAATTTTCCCTGGTACATTATACATCTTAAACATGTCATATCAATGAAACAACTTATTACAAGATTACTTCTTAATTTAAACTTAATATTTTGGACATATACAAAAAATTAATTTTTGTCCATTAATCTTGTAATTAATAACCTGACTATAAACTTTAGGTACCTTTTTAATATTAAAGTATGACTAGAATTAGTGTTATCTTCTAAGCTTATTAAAGTGTGCTTAGTTTGGGCTTTGAAAATTTTTAGGATTAATAAGTGTTTTTTTTTTTTTTTTAAACTAATAAGAGTAATGGATACTCCCAAATTCGTATATGAAAGTGAGGTATTCCCAAGTATAAGGAATCAATTGTAGTTTTAATATTTTAGTAAATTAAAACTACAATTGGCTCATGACCATGCAGACAGAGGAGCCCCTCCAAACTGAGTATCCAGATATGCACTTTTTGTCATCTCAACCTAAGCAAACCAATCCTATTGAGGAGACCTTCTATACTGAGCTTGCTTTCATTAAGGTTACTGGTTTCGGTTGTTGAGTTCACTACTCCTCATAAGACACCTAGAACAGAGTATCCACCATGGATGGATCTTTCAGTGTAGATTAGCTCTCTTGGGACTAGGATTGAGGTGTTAGCTATAGTCAGTGATAGTCTCGATTTGATTAAAGATTGCATGGATCAGTATCAAACTGACTTTACTACTCAATATGAGAGTCTTGCCACCAAACTTGACTAGTACTAGGCCACAAGTACTATACAACACAAGGAGATGATGACATATCTTTGCTCAGTGTTTCCACCTCTTCCTCCCTAGCCTTGAGACTTACCGGTTTTCCCCCTTCTTTTGGTGTTGCCAAAGGCGGAGACATACTAATATAGGCATATTTAGGAGCTAGGAAACATTTATTTTTGGATATGTTGATGCATAGGTTTCATTTTGTTGATACATCTTACACTTATGTTGGGTATGCTTTACCTATGTCTTTTGAATATGTTTTCATTGCTCATTCTAGGCATATTGATCATATGCTTATCCTGATTATTTTGGTATCTTGGATATGTTAATTACTCTTTTATGAATATTATGATCTATTTATAGATGTTCATGCCCTTAGTCATATTGATATTTTGATTGATAATGTTGATTACCTTGTTTTGAGTATATATTTCATCCATCCATACTTGTTGAGTTTTATTCACTTGACTTCCTTTATGCATAGTTTGAGTGGGAGTCCTTATTTATTTAATTTTTTTCTTTTTCCTAGATAACCTAGTTTTGTCATCATAAAAAAAGGACAGATTGTTAACCCAAAAGTTCTTCTAATTATGTTTTAATGATTATAAAACAAGGTTACATACATTAATAATTTTAAATCAAGTGAAGCTTTCAAGTTTCAATGATAATTTCCAAAGAAAGCTTAAGCACCCCTATGACAAATTCAAATGACATGAAGAAATGGATCACTTGAAGACTTAAGGTGTCTAGGAAACATTGTAAGATGGGTTCCATTGGCACACTTAGGTCTAAATAATTTTATACACATCAAAACTATTTTTCATTCATCTTTACCTAAGCTTAAAAATGACATTTTATCATTAAAGTGAGTGAATATGTGTTTTATCAGTGGTTTTAAAAACCAGACCGGACCAACCGATCATGGTTCCAGTCTGATCCGATCATTTAGGTCGAAAAGTGTTCAAATTGGAATTAGGCCAGTTAAATTGGTGGTTCGATCGATGAATCGGATAAACTGGACGGTTCCTCCCAAACCGTCCGGTTCAAATTTTTTTTTCCCACTATCGTTGTCTCCCACTGCTGGAAAAGCCCCCCCTTCTCGCTGTCTCCCGCCAGTAGGACCCCACCCTTCTTCTTGTAAAGCCACCCTCCCATCCCCCACACTAGAAGAAGAAATGAGAATCCAGAGTAGTGGTCGGGTACGGTGACTTACAGAGAAGATTGATGATGAGGGGTCCATCGGAGAGATGACTAGTTGATCTACAAAAAAAGGTATGGCCATTGGGGAAGTTGATTGGGAAGTTAAGCCCGACGATGAGTCTGCAATGTTAGAGTTGGAATCACCAAAAGAGAAGATAATGGGAGTGTGGTGGCACTGAGAGAGGACAGGGTTTGGGAGAGAAATGAGAAGCCATTGAAGAAGAAATGGGGAGGAGGAAGAAGACGAGAGAGTAGTGGAGAGTGAGAAGCCATTGCTTTTAAGAGGATTTGCCCTTTCCTCTTTTACCCTAGAACGCGTTTGGCAATATGCATTTACTAAAAATAAAATAAAAATAAAATTGTAGTTTGTTAGAATAAATTTAAGAATTTCTAAATATTCTTTTTTTTTTTTTACAAATAAATAATTAAAAAAAATTCCATGTTTTTGCCATTTTTTTCTTTTTAAATAGGCATGTGAGTTTTTTTTCCATGATTAAAGAAGAATCATGACTATTGAGAATAATTTAATGATTTTCAAATAAAATTTTAATTTTTAAATAATATATAAATTATTATTTTTATTTTTATAATTATTTTAAAATTTAATAATTTATAAATTATATATTTATGACGTCACCGGTTCGATCGTGGTTCGACTGCGGTTCAACCGTGGTTCGACTGCGGTTCAACTGTGGTTCGACTGCAGTTCAACCATGGTTCGATTGTGTTCGATTACGGTTCGACCACTGGTCTGACCAATGAATCGTGAACTGATAACTTTTCTGATTCAATGACCGGTTCAGTTCTGAAAACATTGGTTTTATCTTAAAACCTTAGATCTAATTCTTTTAAAAATGCCTTATATAAAGGTTTTAAGAAGGGTTATACAAGTTATTAGAAGGTTCAAACCTGAAATCGGGAGCATTTTTCCACTTTTAAGTGCAACCAATCAAGGGTGCCCTAAGTTTGTTAGAGCCAACTCAATAGATTGGGCTTGCCTGATCCTCGAGTGTACATTCTTATTATTTCTTTTCTAGTGGTTAGTTGAGGTTTCAGCTCACTTGATCAAGGTTCAGTTAATGAAGACCAATGGAGGGTTAATCAAACTTCAAAAGTACTAATAGTCACTTGCAGAACATTAAATACATCAACAACTGGTCAATTAGTCGAACTCAAGCTTAATTGATCGAGGTCTTTTTATGTTGTTTTAGGTGTCTAAGATTGTTTTCTATAAATTGAAGAGTTTCATTGCATTTATTAATAAGAGAACACTTGCATTGGTTAGATAAACATCTACATTCTCTTTTTCAAAGCTTTTCATTTAAATATATTGAATCCCAACTTAAAGATTCCTTTAGCATACCTTTGAAATCTATCCTAGTCATGTTCCTATATATTATGAGCTATATATATATATATATATATATATATACTAGGATTAAGCGCATTAAAACTCATATCTACTCTTTTTGAGTGAATTAGACTTTAAGCGGAAAACTTAAAGAGATTGCAGTGTCAATTGGAATTGATAAGTACAATTGTAAAACTTAAAGACTTGTTTTGGAAGCCTTGGATGATGAAATCTTCACTCGATTAAGAGATTGAAAAGAGTGGACATAGACGGGTTACCAAACCATTATAAAAGAGTTTGCATTTATCTGCTCTCTACTTTTTACTTATTTGTACTCTCTTATTTGTGTGTTTTATGGTTTTAGCTAATTATTTTCAAAAAGTTTTTAATCACCTAATTCACCAATCTTTTAGGTGATTCTCTTAATTTAATTAGTCTTATTTCACAATTTTTAATAAATGAGATACAATTTTTGACTTCATTAAAATATCAACATCCATACCTTATAATCTAATTACATATTATTATTCTTTTTCAATAAAAAAAAATGCATGATTTGTATTTTTATAATTAATTGTGTTATTTATTGAAGTTGACATTGGATCAGTCACTTTATATATACTTATTATAATTTAACATTTAATTTAAAATAAATTGAAATGTATGTAAAATTTTCAAATATTATAATCCTTTATTAAAAAGTTAAAATGTTTAATATAATTTAAACATCCATATTAAAATTTTGAGAATTAGATAAATTTTTAAGGAAGGAAAAAATATAAAAAAAATAAGAAAGAAAAAGTATTTTGAATGGTGAATTGGCGCATAATTTTAGAAATATCTGAGCGGGGGAGATTATTTTTAAAGATAGGAAATGGAAGAAATTCCAACCTAAGATTGGAAATGGAGGAAATTCCAACTACCCACATGTTCTATGTAAAGGTATGTAATGAATTGGTCACATTCAATGCCATCAACTAATGATAGAAAAAGACCTTACCAAATGACTTTGCCACGCATCGGCTCGCGCACGACCCATCAGTCAACAATCCATCTAGAATGATTCAATTAATCGGAATAGTTGTAAATCTAACCCTTTATTTTTTTTTTCTTTCAAAAAATACATATTTTCAATAAAAATTATCTTTATTTATTTTTATAAAAATAATAATTTTGTAAACTTATGAATAAACAAGTGTCGAGGGTGTTTACATCAATCAAGTTTAAATATGTTGAATTTACATCATTTCACCTTTTAATCCATTAATATTTAATAATATTAAGTCTCACCTTAACTTTTAATCGTTTTTAACATGAATCAGTTTGACAATATTTTTAATAAAAATATAAGTATTATTAAAAAATGAGTTATTTATTTATTTATTTATTTTCAAGTTTTCTTTGAACTATTTTCTTTGGATTAAAAAATGGTTAGTATCAAATTGTCTTCCTTTGTATTGACTCACTGCCGAGGACCAATGAGTCAACAATCTACCATGAATGAACTTGCACCTCGTCAACTCATAATATTAATGATCTTAAAGTCCCACGCTAACTTTTAAACTGTCTCCAACGTGAAAGACTTTGGTTTTTCCTATGGAATGACTTGGTCTTTTGAGAAGAAAATTATTTCTATAGTAACTTATATGATATCATACCAAATTTAGATTCTCTCATTTGTATGACATAAAGTAATAAATAAAAACATAATTATTTTGAGTTAAATTTAAAATTAAAATAAGGTAATAAATAAAGTAATAAATAAACAAATACATAATTATTTTGAGTTAGATTTAAAATTATAATGGTAAAAATCTCTAGTTTTGTCTCATAATAGGGCTAAAAGATGGAGGAAAGATGGGGAAATAAATCACATCTAAATTAAATGAGAGTAAAATAGTTTTTGAATGATGAGAGAAAGACAAATATAGTTTTTAAGATTTAAATTAAACCTAAAAACCTAAGTAAAATAAAGGTTAATCATTCCTAAGAGAGAGACACAAAGATGAAAAACATGATTTTTCAACTTGAATTAAGTCTATAAAGTTATTAATTAAGTAAAGGTAAGACTTAAGAGAAGAGAAGTATATGATTTTTATAGATAATTAAGTCTAAAACCGAATTAAATAAAGCTAAAATAAGTTTAATTTACATGACATTGGAACTCATTGATTCATTGCCAAGTCAGAGCATCAATGACTTGGTCTTCATCTTGCAATATGGGTCGAAGTCGAAGATGGTTTCCTAGAAATGTGAGGGTGTGGACCCCGCATTTCGGCTCATGCGTTTCCCACTCGATGGGGAGCTCGATTTTAATTTGAAAATTTGATTTTATTTGATTAAGAAAAATGACTTGGAGTCGTCACTTATTTTTGTTTTATTTTTAAAGGGTAAACAAAATAAGAAAGAAAAACCCTAAGTGTGACTCCTTACTTTGGAAAAGGTGGTCTGTGAAAAACCGGATTGGGTTCGGGGGTCAGGTTACTTATCGGGAAGGTACGGTAAAGACCGTAACACCCTTCTAAGTCCCTAAAGTCGGGTCTCTACTAATAAAATGAAGCAATCATGGCAATTGATGAGGGAATCAATGAATACTCAGAGTGATCATGCACATGTGAGAATCGAGACACTCAATAAAGAATCGACCGAAGTGAGAACGGGGCATACCTTGGCATCAATCGATCAATGCGCTATCAAGAAAGAGGGTTAGTACACAATTAAAAGAATAATCTCATGCATGTCATAGTGCAGAATCAATTAATCATGTGTGATAATCAAATCAATCAATCAATCAATCATAAAATCACTTATGTAGGGTCCCCACCAAAGCCCATATCGATCTTGCATGAATTAATCTCACAAATTCCATTATTTTGGAATTATGAAAATTGTCTCCGTGCTTATTAAAAATTAAGAGAAACATAAAGTTATTTGAAAACCAGAGTGAAATTAAAAACGTTCGAAAGAAAAACTAGATTTTTGAAATTTATTTGAAAATTGGAGTCTCGAGAATTATTTGAAAATTGGAATTTAGGAATTAACTTTAGGAATTGGAATTTAGGAATTAAATTAAAAAGAAATTGGAATGTTGAAAATTATTTGAGAGTTTGGAACTTTGAAAATTAAACTTAAGAATTAAAATCTTTTTTTTTTAAAAAAAACTTAAATTTGGGAATTGAAACCTTAGAAAATTATTTGGGAATGAAAGTTATAAAGATTAAATTTAGGAAATAAAACTTTAGAAAATTAACAATATGAAAGTTAATTGATATCAAAACATGAAGAATAACAATGATAATAAAATAAATAAATAAATAAAAACGGGGTGGTTGAATGGTTTTACCAAGACAATGTACCCTTTGACCAAAAAATGATGGATTAAGAGCATGGCTTTTTGGGTTGCACGGGAATAAAGGTGGGCACGTGTCTTAAGCCAACTTTTGTGTCTTTTCAGCATTCATCCATTTAAAAGGGCCACAACAGTACATGACTTTTGCTCCAGTTCAGGTTATATAGGCTTTGCAGCTTGCATACAAGCACTTTGGTGACTTGTGTTCCGAGCTCCCTAGTAGACACCACAATCAGTGCTTGCAGATTATTTTATTTTATTATTATTATTTTTTTTTTAGTGTTCACCACTGAAAATATCAATAGTAGGTACATAAAAGCCTTTCCAAAACCTGTCTGAGCATGAAGTATGCAATCACGAATAGAAAGAAGAACTGAGCAGTTGGAAGATAAGCCATTAGACTCACAGAAATGAAGAAGGAACCGAGCCATTTACAAGAGTAAAAATCAAGGACAGTAGAGAGAACAAAAACAGAACATGTATATAAGAGAGAGAAAAATAAAAATAAAAATAAAAGAAACATCATCTCCAAAAATCAAAGCAGTTATGGATCTTTGCCCAAAATATTCCAGAATAGAGAAATGCATAAATAAACTTCAAAAGTCAAGAGGAAACCCATGAACAGAGGGAAACAAGGGAGAACCGCTCATAACGGAAAGCGTAAAGCGGATTCAAAAAAATACCTGGACTCAGAAAATGGTGGTAAATGGACCCTTCACCACCTACCTCAGCCTGCTCTCTGTTTCTCTCTTTCCTCCAGATTTTTTTTTCTAAAAAAAAACCTACTTCTCCCTTCCGCTCACTCCAGCTCTCTTTTCCTTCCTTGATCCTTTTCTTGCTTACCGACATTCCCCCTCTCAAAAGATATCCACTGCCTCCTAAAATTTGCTCTCCCCTGAAAAGCCGCACCTGCTTCCCTGTTTCTGCAATCAGCAGCATGGCTTCCTTCATCAGCAGCATGGCGTCTCTTGCAGCTGGTCCCACGCATGGAGAGGGGTCCCCCCCACACCTCTTGGGTGCTGCCAGCTCCTCTAATATATATAAAAAAAACTAAATACCCCTTGGCTCTTCAAAGGGGGTTTACAGAGGGTCAAGTTTATTAACAATGGTGATTGGCGTATCCACCAATCCAAGTCTTGTCATGTTGACAAGTACCTATCTTATGCATTCTATGTCCTATCAATCATAAAGTGATTTTCACCTTTGAAAATTTAGTCTTTCCTAACATGTACGTCAAGAAATTTGATTGTGTAAATATGCATGATAAGGCCTTAATTAAGTAAGAATAAAAGAAAATTCTGAGTTTCTTTTCTTTGTAGGAAATGGTTGATGAACTCCTTCAATCTTGAGCACAATCTCTTCAAAACCTTAACTCTAATTGCTCAATAGAAGGACCAAATATTTTATTTTATTTTGTTTACAAAGGATATGTAATAGTTTACACGTATACAAATATATAATGATAGAAAATAAATTGCAGAAATCATTTTGGTTATTTGATAAAAAATTATTTAATAACATGAAGATGTCCTTGATGACATGAATGCGTTATTAATAATAGGAGCCATAAATCGTGCATTATTAACAATCCATTTTTAAAAAATTGTTAACACACTATTAACATCATTGTGCTTCTCAAGCTCTTTAAGACATTTTTGTCAAATAATTTCTTGACCCATTTGTTGTAATAAAATCATGTTCTACCTTGTTTTTTTAACTTCTATTCTATTCTCTACATATTTCTAATATCTTTGAAACAAAGTCTTTGTCTTTCCCTTTGAAAAAACATAAAAAATCCAAGAATATCTCCTGTTCTATATTGTCCAATCTATCATAACTTACTCTAAGAACATTTTGGACTTTTATGTGGGGATTTTTTTTTTAGTTTATGCAATACACCTTTCCATTCATCTATTTTCCAGCCAAAAAGAAAGCCACCCATAACTTTAAGCTCTATTGGAAGGTCTTAAGCATATTTACAACACAATGTGAAAGGATTTCAAAATCTTCTTTGGGTCTAGGAATATTCTATTTAAAGTCCCACCAGTTAAAAAACTCAATGGCTTTTTATGATTCAATACATTTACCTCATAAATTGTATCCACTCCATGTTGTTTTAACAAACTTGTATCTTTAGTTGTTATAAAGATTCTATTTTTTGCACCATACCAACCATTTTTTCCAACCAAGTGTTCTAATTGGTCTAATTCGTTCACATGATCAAGAAAAATAAGAACTATTTTTGTATGAAGTCTATCCTTTATCAAATTGATTCCTACACTAGTATCACTAAATTTTGGCCTTTTACCCTTTATGATATCTTGAAAAAGTGTTGTTTGTAATTCAAGTAGACCACCTTTGGATTTCTTTCTAATACCTCTAACAAAGCTACTACCACAAATTGAAATGAAATATCATTATATATAGCCATAGCGATGGTAGTTTTACCAATTCCACCAATTCCATAGATACCAACCATGTAAACCTCATTCGATTAAGTTTTTATCAAGGATTTTAACTGCTTCAAATGAAAGTCCATTCCAATTATGTTGTCACCCACATGTAAAGGTTTACACTTCAATCTTGTAATGATGTCTTCATGAATCTTTTAAATAACCTCTGCCTCATATCTACCAATCATAAAATAAAGTACATAGAATTAGAATGAGTCACAAATATGTATGAAATAAAGGAAGTTTGGTGATGTTGGTGCTGAAGGGAATTAAGCCGAATTCCTAACCTGTGAAAAACAAAAAAATAGAGAGAAAACACACGCCAAAGAAAAACAATCACACGCACAAGATAGTATTTACATGGTTTGGCAATTTGCCTAAGACCACAGAGTTGCAGGGATATCACTATTATCAAGGAAGAATACAGAGTACATCTTTAGGCTACAATATTTTCTCTTTATATATAACACGACAACCACACCACATTAAAAAACCTTAATTACAAAAGGTGGTTCCACAATGGGCTAAACGGGCCCAAAGCCCATGGACAAGCCTCAGTAAATCTCCCATTAAAAATCACGCAATATTATTCGGGTTGGGTGGCCAAACCGGATCAAACAGAACCAGGCTCCATAAAACCCGACAAATCTCCCACTTGGAGACTAGTTCAATCACCAATATCAAACCGCTATCCTCCAAGAAACAATCCCTCATCCTTGCAACTCATCCTCCTGTCCTCAAATTAGAAGACCAATTGAAGCTGCGCACAACTTCAACTTCTCAATAGTGACACCCTTAGTCAACATGTCTGTTGGGTTCTTAAATCCACAAATCTTCTCAAGTATCACCAGTTTATCTTCTACAAGGTAACGGATAAAGTGGTATTTTGTTTGTATATGCTTCGACTTTGAATGAAAAACTGAATTTTTGGCAAGAAAAATTACACTATGACTGTCACTGTGTAGAATGCCCATCTACTGCTTCTTCCCAATTCATCTAAGAAACAATGTAGCCAAATCATCTCCTTTCCAGCTTCAGTTGTTACAACATACTCAGTTTCTGTAGTAGACAAAGTAATAATCTTTTGTAAATTTGAAGCCCATGATATGGTTGTACCACCTATAGTAAAAAAAAAACCCAATAGTACTCTTTCTACTATCAATGTCACCAGCAAAATCAGCATCTACATAACTCTGCAATTTCAAACTTGCACTTGTGAAGCAAAGACATGTATCTAATGAACCCTTCAAATATCTTAGAATCCACTTGACTACCTCCCAATGCTACTTTCCAGGCCTACTCATGAATTTGCTCACAATTCCCACTGCATGTGCAATGTCTGGCCTTGTACACACCATAGCATACATCAAGCTACCAATAGCCGAGGCATAAGGCACCTTGCTCATATGGTCCATTTTTTCTTCTATCTTTGGTGACGTTCTTTGCTTAGTTTGAAATGACTACCTAAGGGTGTGCTCACTGGTTTAACTTCATTCATGTTGAACCTGCTGAGAACTTTCTTCACATACTCTGACTATGAAAGCTTCAAAGTACCATTAGCCTTGTCTCTAATGATTCTCATACCAAGGATTTGCTTTGCAGCTCCCAAATCCTTCATTGCAAACTGTTTGGACAATTGCTTCTTCAGATTATTAATTTTCTCAATGTCAGGCCCTACAATAAGCATATCATTCACATACAACAGTAATATGATGTAAGAATTGTCAAAAGACTTAACATAGCAACAGTGATCAGCTTCACATCTCTTGAACCCAATTCTATGCATAAAACTGTCAAACTTCTTGTACCACTGTTTAGGAGCTTGTTTAAGGCCATACAAGCTCTTTCTCAGTTTGTAGACTAGATTCTCTTGTCCTTGAACAATGAACCTTTCTGGCTGAATCATGTAAAGGTCTTTCTCCAAGTCACCATGAAGGAATGCTGTCTTCACATCTAACTGCTCAAGATGTAAGTTTTCTGCAGCCACCATTCCAAGTAAAAGTCTGATTGTTGACATCTTCACAACTGAAGAAAATATCTCTGTGTAGTCAATGCCCTCCTTCTGCTGGAACCCTTTAACAACTAATATGGCCTTGTAACGTTTGCTACCATCATGCTCATTCTTTATTCTGTATACCCACTTGTTGTGCAAAGCCTTCTTTCCTATTGGCAATTCAGTCAGTTTCCATGTCTGATTCTCCAATAAGGAATCCATCTCATCCTTCATGGCTAACTCCCACTTGCTTGAATTCTCATCTTACAAGGCTTCATCATAACACTTTGGCTCACCACCATCAGTCAACAGGAGATAATTTAAAACAGGTGAATAACGTTGTGGAGGCCTAATGTTCCTGGAAGATCTGCGAACTTCAGCTACAGGTGTACTCAAATCTACGTGTGAATTTACATTCTCCTTATCTTCTTCACCCCTTTTTTGGACAGTACTTTCAGTCAATTCATCTAAGTTGACAAACTCAGATTTCTTTTGATTTATCTTTGTAACATCTGACACTACAGTTGACCTGTCCTTGTACATAACCTGTTCATTAAATATCATATTTCTACTTCTAATAATTTTCCTATTTTGTTCATCCCAAAACCTATAGCCAAATTTCTCATCACCATAGCCAATGAAAAAACATATTTAGACTTTGCATCGATTTTACTACGAGCATCAGAATCAATATGAACATAAGAAACACAACCAAAAACTTTTAAATGTGAAAACTTCACCTCTTTACCGCTCTAAACCTTCTCAGGAAGTTTGAACTCCATGGGAACTAATGGTCCTCGGTTTATCAGGTAAGTTGTAGTGCTAACAACCTCAACCCAAAAAGTTTTTGGTAGTCCAGCATGCAACCTCATACTTCTAGCACGCTCATTGAGAGTTCTGTTCATGCACTCAGCCACACCATTCTGCTGTGGTGTCCTAGGAATGGTCTTCTCCATCCTAATTCCCTGTGCAGCACAATACTCACTGAACCCTCCATCATGTATTCTCCTCAGTTATCTGACCTCAAACATTTTACTTTCAAACCTGTTTCTGTCTCAACCATGGCCTTCCATTTCTTAAAAGTTTCAAATACATCAGATTTATTTTTCAGAAAATAAACTCATACCTTTCTACTTGAGTCATCAATAAAAGTGATGTAGTACCTTGAACCTCCAAGGGATGCAACCGGAGAAGGCCCCTACAAATCAGTCTGTACTAGTTCCAATTTTTCAACCTTCGGTGTCCTATCAGTTTTCAAGATGCTCACATTTTTTTGCTTTCCTAAGATGCAACTTTCACACATGTCAAAATCAATGGACTTCAATTCTGGTAATTTTCCTTTTGACAACAACATCTTCATCACTTTCTCATTCATGTGACCAAATCTGCGGTGCCATAAGCTTGTATCAGTAGTTGCATCAGCAACTGCAATTGTGTCTCTTGGACATGAGGTCATATACAGAGTACCAGTTTTCGTTCCAAAAGCCAATACCTTAGCTCCCTTTGTAACCTTCCAAGTACCACCAACAAATAGTATTGCATGTCCTTCATCATCAAGTTGTACAACATAAATCAAATCCTTCCTCAGGTCAGGAATATGTCGAACCTTCTCCAATAATCAAACAGACCCATTAGGCAACAATATCCGGACGTCTCCCAGACCCACAACATCCAAGGCTGAACTATTAGACAAATACACCTTACCAAAATCACCTGCAACATAATTCTGTATGATTTCTTAGTGTGGAGTGGTATGATACGAAACTCCTGAATCCAAAACCCAATCATCAAGTGGACTATCTACTGTAAGAAGTAATGCATCATGTACCTCTTCTGTTACAGCATTAGCAGAATCATCTTCATTCTCCTTCTTAGGACTTTTGCATTGTCTTATAAAGTGACCTGTTTTCCCACAGTTCCAGCATTGTACTTGTTGGCCTAATCTAGATTTGCTTCTGTTCCAATTAGAATTTCTAGATTTTGATCTACCCCCATTTGAATTTCTGTCATTACCTCTGCCTTTTGTCTCAAGGTTTAGGGCAGAACCAGATCCTAAGGTTTCGCCTGCATCTCTTCAGTGAATCTCCTCAGCCAGAATTAAATCTCGTATATCATTGTACTTGAGCTTTTCCTTTCCCATAGAATTGCTTACTGCCATCCTCATTGCCTCCCAACTGTTTGGCAAATAAGCCAGGACGATCAAAGCACGAATCTCATCATCAAAATCAATTTCTACAGACAACAATTGATTTGTGATTGTATTAAATTCATTCAGATGTTGTGCTACTGAGCATTCTCTGCCATCTTCAAATTGAACAATTTCTTCATTAGATGCACCTTATTGTTTGCAAACGACTTTTCATACATACCGGATAAAGCCTTTATCAGATTTGTTGTGGTATTCTCCTTTACAACATTGTGTGCAATAGATCTAGACAGAGTTAACCTAATAACTCCTAGAACTTGTCTGTCAAGAAGCGCCCATTCCTCAGCTTTCATACTCTCAGGTTTTGTCATAAAAAAAGGCAGATGCAATTTCCTCCCATAGAGATAATCTTCAATTTGCATCATCTAATACGCAAAGTCTGTACCATCAAACTTTTCTATTCTAGACACCTTTCCTGCTTCCTCTGCCATTGCTCCCACTCAAACCTAACCCTAGGCTTTGATACCAATTGAAGGGAGTTAAGCCGAATTCCCAACTTGTGAAAAACAAAAAAATAGAGAGAAAACACACGCCAAAGAAAAACAATCACACGCACAAGATAGTATTTACGTGGTTCGACAATTTGCCTACATCCACGGAGTTGCAGGGATATCACTATTATCAGGGAAGAATACAGAGTACATTTTTGGGCTACAATATTTTCTCTTTATATATAACACGACAACCACACCACACTAAAAAACCTTAATTACAAAAGGTGGTTCCATAATGGGCTAAACGGGCCCAAAGCCCATAGACAAGCCTTAGTAAATCTCCCATTAAAAATCACGCAATATTATTCTAGTTGGATGGCCAAACCGGATCAAATAGAACTAGGCTCCACAAAACTCGACAGGTGCAATTCAAGATAACAAAATTTTTAGCAATAGAATGTAAAATAATAAGCATTGTACTAGATTTTTTCCATAAATTATAAAATTGTAAAAAAAATTTATTATAAAATTGCAAAACTTTTGAAGAACACATCATAAAATAAATATGATAAAGATGATAGAGACAAGAGATAGGGATCCTAAAGTGAGGACACGATTCTTCATGAAAGAAAGATCTAAAATATGCTAGTACTATAAATGGTTAGAAATTTGGATATGTTTTCTTTACACTATCACCCAATAAAATCATATCTTTCTATGAGTGTTCATAAATTAAATTAACTTTAGTATTAAGCATTAAAATTTTCAGATTAATTTTGAATATATAACATTGAATAATAATAATAATATTAGTAATAGTAATTATAATTAATACTGATAGTTTTTTGTTATAAGTAATAACATTAACAACAACAACAACAATAACAACAACAACAATAATAAAGTAGAAAAAGAAAAATATGAAAAATAGCAAAAATAAAATAGAAAAAAAATAAATGAAGCTATTTGAACATTTCTATTTATTAATCAAAGATATATGACATTATTCTCTAAATTTATGGTTTCTATGGTGCCAATATTAGTTTTTGAATATATGTTTTTCCAGTGCAATAGATATAGAATATAGGATAGATTTACATGCACCTATAAGATCTAGGGCATGGGAACGGAGTAATCTAGGGTTCCCAATATTGTAGTCTTCAACATAGTTCTCAATCTTTTTATCGGTGTTCTACTTGTCCGCAACAATAATTTGAAAATAAAAGAATGAAAAGAAAAATAGAGTAATAAATAAAACAATAGATAAAATAATGGGTAAAAGTACTTACATGGTAAAACCTTCTTAATTATGAGGGAAACCTTCATGGGGCAAGACAAAAAAATATTCACTATATGAAGATGAAATTACAACTTCTCTCTCAGTTAAGAGGAAAGAACATAAAAGCTTACAAAATGAGGCAAGCCTTTTTTTAGAGTATAGGGGGGTGGAGGCCTCCTTTTATAGCACAAGGTGTTGGGAAGATAAAGGAAGAGATCTAGAGTATTAATTTGTCAAGGTTAAAAGATTTCTCTACAATAATAACAAACCATTCAACAATAATAACCACATCTCAAGAATAATAACAACCTAATAAGAATCAAGAATGGTAATCAAGAACATTCAACCAAAAAAGAGACACCAAATATAACATGGAAAAGCCCTCCAAATGGACGAAAAAACCATGGAGAATATTTCTTCCACTTCAATAAATGGAGACACAATAATTAAGTCCTCAGGTTTCTTCATCTTGAAAACATATAAATATCTCAATGCAAAGGTGTGAATCCATCACCCTAGAAAACATAAACAAAAAGAAATTAGGGAGAAAACATAACACAAGGACTTCCCAAAAAATGTTGATGAAAAAACCTGTAACTTCACCTTGAGCCCTAGAACAATGTCCAAAAAACAACCTTGGTTTTCTTTCATTTTCTCAATCAAATGCCCTTTTTTCTTATAATACCAAAGCCCTAATGCTATTTATGTATCCATATTTGAGCTTAGGGAATACCCAAATATAAAATAGCCTAATATATGGGCTCATGGGCTGGATAAACATAGCCTAACAATCTCCCCCTTTAGCACATAAAGGAGGAATGTCAATCTATAACCCCATCACATGGAGTTCAAACATGTTGTCTCAATGCATAATTGAAGCTTCTGCTTGGGAACAACCTTTGTCAACATGTTTGAGGCATTCTTGTTTATGTGAATCTTTTTCAACTTAACTACATTTTCTTCAACTATATCCCTTAACCAATTAAACACCCATTTGTTTTTCAATGATTTTCTTCCTTTAAGAAGTTGTATCAACTCATAGTCTTCATTTTTCTGCAAGGAATCCATCTCATCTTACATTACTTCCTAAAAACTCTATGGCTCCCCCTCATAAATTACTAACATGTACTCAGAAGAGAGATATCTAGCAGAAGGATGTTGCTCTTTAGTAGACCTCCTAACTTGAGGTATCAAATCCTCATGCTTCTCATGCTTAACTAGCTCTTGTGCAGGTACATCACTTGCACTATCATCTCTTGGTAGCTCATCAATTTCCTCTTTTTCTTTTCTAGGTTGCTCTAATGATAGAGGAATAGGTACTAACTCAACAAAGTCCTCACTTGTACCTTTAGATTGGTTGGCTTTCTCAAAATCTCCTAAGTTTTGATATTCTTGGAAGACCACATCTCCACTTCTTACTAATTTCTTATTGGCTGGATCCCATAATCTGAATCTAAACTTTTCATCACATACCTAACAAAGACATGTGGAACTGCTTTATCATCAAGTTTGGATCTTTGTTATTTGAGAACATGCCTTCTCTAGAACCTCAAAGTTCAATGGACCTAATGGAGATTTGTTTATCAAATAGCAAGTAGTCTGAGCAACTTCACTTTAAAACACCTTAGACAACTTTGCAATCTTCAACATACACCTAACCCTCTCAATGATGGTGTGATTCATCCTTTCAACCACACCATTATGTTGTGGAGTGCCAGGAACTGTTTTCTCATGCCTTATACCATTTTTAGTGCAATAAGTTTCAAACTTCCTTGAGGTGTACTCACCTCTATTATCAGACCCGGGACACTTCAATTTCCTTGCAATCTCTCTCTCAACCATGACATGAAACTTTAGAAAATACTAAAAGACTTGATCCTTTGATCTGAGTAAATAAATCCATACCTTCTTTGTAGCATCATCAATAAAAGTGACAAAGTACCTATTTCCTCTAGGAGTTTTCACATCCATGAGGCCACAAACGTTAGAGTATACCAACTCTAACTTCTCTAACTTCTCCTTAGATATGCTACTAAAGGAAACCCTATGTTGTTTTCCAATCAAACAATGATCACAAGAAAATAAGGATTCATTTTTGGCCAAGGGAATTAAAGACTTCCTTGCCAAAACTTGCAATCCTTTCTCACTTATATGCCACAACTCCAACGAAGTACCTTATACAATGATTACTACTTAAAAAGTGTTATTTCATAGCTTGTAATTAACTCTTTTAAACACTTTTGAGTAGTAGTTATTGCCTTTTAACCCAATTAACATGTTAAGGACCCTTGCAATCATTTCTAATCAAATTGTGTAAGTTTTGGTGTTTTTGTTAGTAATTTGATCACCAAAACAATCCAAGATTGAGGAGAGTTCTTTGGAATCCGTGGCAAAGCAATGGAAAGCTCAAATTCATGAAGAACCAAGCTTTGGAGCTCCATAGCCCTTTGCCAAAGTCGTTCAAAGTATGCAAGGAGAGAAGCAAAGAGGAAAACAGAGTGAAGAAAACAGAGGACAACAGCTGCAGTCTTCCTTCACACTTTTGGAGAACTTCCCGAAGTCCATTTTCTACATGCTATATACCATTTCAAAGCTTAGGAAGTTAATAATCCAATGCTTCAAACGGTGTGCAATTCTGAGTTGAAATAAAGGAGTTACATCCATTGGAAGCCGATCACTCCAACCTGAAGGAAGGATTTTGCAAAGTGTTTCGAAATCACCCTTTTGTTGCGGAATGATTTCGCAACCTTTTTGCACAGTGCTATGGAATTCTTCCTGAAGTTTCACGATGCGATGGAAGCCAAACTCCGCAAGATGAAAGACCACTTCACAACGGTGCGAAATTAACCGGTTGCTGCGAAGTAATTTCGCAGTCCTTTTTGTACATCTGCGAAATCTCGCAGACCTCATTTTGCACAGTGCAACGGTCCTGAAGCTTCCCGATAGTTGTGCACCGACTCTTTTAGATCTTTTCTTCTGATATTTTTGTGTCTAAATTTCCATTTTCTCCTTGTATTCAGCCACTCATGTGATTCCTTAGCTAGGAAGTATCCAAGGAAGGGTAAATTACCTTCCTATATAAACTCTCAGGGGGATTCTCGGAAAAAGAAGGTGGTTCCGACGCAGCCTTTGTACAAATTTGCAAGGAAGTAAAATACAGAGCACTTGCTCTGTTTTTCATATTTATATATTTTTGTTTTCTTGTTATTTTACTTTCTAGCCAATCAAACTCTGAGGATTTTTTCTTAGAGGATGAGAGGCTAGGCTCTTCGTCTCTTGGAGCTAAGGTAACCGGGTAAGTTCCCACATGCATAAATTGGAAGTTTTGTTGTTTTAGTTTTTAATGAAGAGAAAGTGTGACCCGTTAATGGTTTTTATCTTTTTAGTTAACTTAAAACACCTTTAAATCACCTGGGCCAACACTTGGTAAGGCAAGTGATCTCCGTCCATGGAGATTCACTAGTTTACCCCTTGCGAGCCTCTGGGAGGTGACTTGAAGGTAGGATTTTCTTGAATAGCCAACACTTGGTAAGCTTTTGGACTCCAAGGAGACATCCATTAGTTATCTCTTGCGAGCTTTTGACGGGTAATCTAAGGTTAAAGATCACCTTGAATGGCAAGTGCTAGGTGAGAGGTATGAGCCATTGTAAAATGCATCAGTGAGAGGGATTTAGTGTTTGAACCCATTAATGGGAAGCATCTGTACAACACCGGTTGGAGAAGGAACTATATGTTAATTCTCTAATGCGAGGAAAAGAAACAAGTGACCGGAACTCCCTTTTTGTATGAGGAATCTGAGCCTAGTGATCTAAACTCCAAGAAACACTTTTCTTTGTAATTAAAATCAGTTACTATTTTTGGTTAGTTTAAAACCGAACCTTTTTCATTCAAACATCTTTATGTTTTCTTTTAAAGCTAACCTTGAAATGAAAAGGCACCAATTCAGCTTTGAATTAATATCATTTGTGAAGTGAAAACCCATCCCAGTGAACGATCCTAGAGCCACTATGCTATAGTAGCTTTGTCTTTGCTACCCTAGTATATGGTGTAATAGGTTATAAATTTTGTTGATTACTTCCTCAATCAAGGAGCACCAGCTGGACACGAATCAGTTGAGACACCAATTAGGCATGAATCATACAACATATAACTCATCATTACAAACTTGCAATCCATTCTCTATTCCTATTTCTTTCTCTACTTTCTATTATGAGGGCCTGTGCATTTTCTATCTCATAAGCCTTCCTTCTTGTCTCTTCACTGAACAAATTTCCCTTCACAAGCTCTATAGATATTGCACCATTTGGAACAAAATTGCTAATAGTCACAACAAAAGTTTCCCAACTGTCTAGCAGTGAACACAACAAGAAAGATGCTTGCATCTCATCATCCATAACCATTTTATAGCAGCCAACTGATTAATAATACTTGGAAAAACATTCAAGTGATCTATCATTAGTGTTCATTCCTTTAACTTCATGTTCACCAACTTCTTTAACAAGAAAATTTTATTCCCAATAGTTTTTTGTTCAAACATGGATTCCAATTTCTTTGAGAGATTATAGGCATTTGTTTCATTTTCTATATGGTGACATGAGGATGTGTCAATCCATTGCCTAATATAGACAATTGTCTTTTTGTTCATCTTATTCCATTCCAAATAAAAAATATCTTTTGGCCTAGCTTCTTCCCCTTTAAGAGTATCTGACAAATCTTTGATTGTGAGAAAATCTTCCATCATGGACTTCCACATAGCTCAATTTGAATTGTTAGGTTTTATCATGGAGGTTGAGTTCCTTTCCATCTCCATCCATTTTCCATGACCAGTTTCCGATACTACTTATTGTGAAGATAAAAGAAGAGATCTAAAGTATTAACCTACCAAGGTTAAAAGATTCCTCTACAATAATAACAAACCACTCAACAATAATAGCCTTCTCTAAAGAATAATAACCTAACAAGAATCAAGAATGGCAATCAAGTACATTCAACCAAAAAAGAGACACCAAATATAACGTGGAAAAACCCTCCAAATGGAGTTAAAAAATCATGAATAATATTTCTTCCAATTTAATAAATGAGGATACAATAATTAAGTTCTCAAGTTTTTTCACTTTAAAAACTTATATAAATATCTCAATGATTGAGATGAGAATTCATCACCCTAGAAAACATGAACAAAAAGAAATTAGGGAGAAAACATACCATAGGGACTTCCTGTACACCCTCCATTTTGTCCTTTTAGCATATGTCTTTAAGTACTCTTTCAGTACTCAACAATAGTTCATTGGTGGCCCATTGCTACTTATACAACTTACCTTTTTTTGAGCCACCTTAGAGACTTTGGTTGAGGGATTTATTCGACTTCTCATTGTGACCTTGGTTGCCCTTTGAGTTTAGATTAGGTTTCACCTAGGTGCACTTTGGGTTAGACTCAATTGGGCCCACCTAGACTCACGTTAGGCCCATTTAGGTTTACTTGGCTCATTAGGCACCACCTTATGCTCACCTAGGTCACTTAGGCCCACTTAGGTCCACTTGACCCATTAGGCACCACCTTAGGCCCACCTAGGTCACTTAGGCCCACTAAGACACACTTGGCCCATTAGACATTCTTAGCATGACTTGTATGACTTACATAGTTGCATGGCTTGCATAGCTCATTTTTTATTTATTTATATTATTATCAATCACCTATTTTTTATTTACTCATTTATTTACTATTGTTTATTTATTTGCTATTTACTCATTTATTTATTATTATTCTTTTATCATTCTCTAAAATATTTATTAATTTATCTTATTTGATGCTTTTATAGGGAAATCCACCAATGGATGAGGAAGAGTTTGAAATTTGTAGGACTTTGAGAAGGAAAGAAACTCTTTTGAGCGTTATTGGAGATCACCTTTAAGGGGTGTTTGGTACATTAGAATAGGGAATGGAAATGAATATTTTGTTTCCATTCTTATTTCTTAGTGGATAGAAATGAATTTGATGATTCCATTTCTAGCATTTGGATGAACTTAGGAATGCAAGATTGGAATGATTATTTGTTTCCATTCCAATGTTTGATAATAATAGGAATGGAAATGAAAAAAAAATAAATTTACAATAATATCCTTACATATAATTTAAAATAATTTTTTATTTTTATTTTTATTTTAAAATAAATAAATTTTTAGAGTTTTTTTGTTATTCAATAATAAGACTAAAAAAATATATATACTCAATAAATAAAAAATTAACCATAAAAAATCATATAATCCTAATGTACAAATATTCAATTATTTTTTTAATTAAAAATTTGAATAATTTGTCATGCTTAAGTAGTTATAAAATTATATTTTACCAAAAAAAAAAAATTATTATAATATTTAAATGAACATCCAAAACCCTAGAAATTAGAAATTGAACATCCAAAACACTAGAAATTAGAAATTGAAATTTTTTTTCTAAATGTTGTGGAAGGTTTGATTGATTCAGTTTGGGAGAATCACTTGTTGCAGAGAAGTGGATGATGAATAGTCTCTAGTGGTCTCTAGCTTTGCAAAGAAGATAAGCATTGGGCTTGAAAAATGTAATAAGAGGGTAAAATAGTAAATTTAGTTTATTTTATAGAAGGAGAGCTCATTGGTCTTTGGAGAAGCAAATGACTCTCAGGTATGATCATCGTGGCTACCTGTACATCTCTTTTCAACCTTCCAGATTTGTGTATTAATACTAAAGATTATTTTTTTCTACTCTTATTATGGTTTAGGTGGATTACTTGTGGCATGGTCTTTGAGCTCTCTCCCTTTCACACTATTCCCTTCTCTTCTTTGTTGTGTTTGGATGTCCTTTGTTGGGTTATTGGTGAGTTTGAATGCTGATTATCCATCTCTTGATTCTCTGATTTAGTATGAGGATGATCTGATTTCATTTTAACTGCGTTATGCCTTGGAGATCATACTTTTGTTCTTTTGTTTAAATCTGTTTTTTATTTCTCTCTACCATCTCTTTAAGCACATGGATTACTCATGAAATGGCGTTTGATCTGAAAGGTTTTTTTTTTTTGTTAATTATATCCTTGATCTTCTCTTTGTTTTCTGGATCTTTTGTTTGGTTTTTTTACTTTGTTTACTCTCCATACCTAGGTTTTTGCTACGTATCAAAGGAAAGAGCCTACTGAACCACATTTGTTTGTTAGAAGAGATTGGCCACCTTTACATAATGGATAAAGAGCACGAAAAGGTAACAACATCATCACCATCTCCCTATTTTGATACCCTATCTCTCTCTCGTGGTTTGGGTCCCTTAATTTTGACTTCCATCTTTTGATTTCAGGAACTTGGATGAGGAACCTGGTGGGTAAGTGCCAAGCTCTTCGGATAGTGCTAAACCGAACCCAAGGATAGCTGTAAGTTGCTTAGATGTAAATTCATTAGGAAGCTGAGGAGAAAGCTGACCATGAGAAAGCTTGGAGGAGAAAGCTGGCCATGAGACTGCTTTTTAGGAATTTACTTTGTAATTCTATGATAATGCAATCTGTTTTGATATGGGTCACATCCTCGTTTATGGGTGGTTATCCTGCTACAGTTTCATTAGCCTTATCATGCTTGAGTGCATTCTATCCTCATGTGGATGTTTTTTCTTTAAATCTCTCGATCTCTATTCTTCACTGCTTGTACCCTTTGTTGCAAACACTTGGTTGGTAGTTGAGTTATTTGTTGAACCTGCTTTTCTTGGTGAATGGACTAGTCAACATTTGGGGTGATCTCATTCTTCATTCATACCCATTACATGCATCTTCCAAGAGAACCTATAACCCGAGCTTAGGAAATCCTGGAGATGATGGTTAATCACATCCAAATGAGGGGTATATCGATGATGTTTGTCAGAATGGTCTAGGTATATTGCGTCCTAGCCTCAGGTTCATCCACATGGTACCGACCTCCAAGCATAGAATTCTTATTGGGTGACACGTGATTGCTAGACTCTCACTTTTTTCATGGCCATGCATGGCCAGCTTTCTTCATTATCCCATCTCAATCACTAACCTCAACTTCACAGCCATGGTCTCTAAGCGATACTGTTATTAGAAAGAGAACAGGAACAACACCCCAATTCCAATCTAAAACCAGAGATTCCATCATGCATAGCATGCCCACACTGAGGAGTATAAGAAGCCTAAGTTATCTGTGTAGACTATCGGTGATCAAAAGATTGTGTACTCATTGATGTGGAGTTCATGTATGTTGTGAAAAGAACAAAAAAATGGTACATTTATGCAGGTCATTAACACTTTCAGATACCTCTAAGGAAATTTAATTGATGGGACTGTACCCTATAGCGTTAGTAGTTTGATGTCTCTTGTTACTCTGAGCTATTTGTGAAAATCCATGCATAAAATGGTCAACGGTCTGCATATGAGCAGACATGCTATCGTCTTTCATGCAATCAACAATGCTACAAGGAACAAAGCACATTTGGAATTCAATTTCAGCACACACTCAAAATGGCTGCAGTGGGGAGGCTTTATAGTTTTATAAAAAAAATGAGTGGAAACACTATCATTGCCAAGCAAACCATCTTTTTCCTTTTAAAATTGTGATGAATCCATTCAGAGATCACTACCATGGTCCAAAGTCGCGGTATTGGTCATTGACTAGGAGGGTCACAAGGCATATTGGTCTTGGTGTCTCAGTTTGGTATCGGGCGATACGTAAAATAAGATAATTAATTTTTTTTTAAATTATAAAAATATTATATAAATTAAAAAAATAGATATAATTAAATAAGTTGAAAATTTTAATAAGACAATTTTGTTCACATTTAGCTCAAAGTCATTTGTGATAATATTAAAAATTGAGGATTTAATTCTCACTTTGCCATATAAACACTTTAATTTATCATTAAACCTCATCCATACCTTTCATATCATTTTACTTTAGCAAATCAGGGACTCAATTCTCCTAATATGCTACTATTAAATCATATTAAAGTGTTTATATGAAAGATATTTTCCATGTAACACGGGACTCAATTCTCCATGTAAATCCATATAAAAAGTAGTTTTTTACTTTATTCATTTGAGCTCCCAATCTCCCACCCTTGCACACCAGCATTTATGTCAAAACCCATAACAGACGACACCACTTGCAATTGCAAATTTACAACCGTGCAAAACCCAACACGGAAGGGGGAACAATTTGACTATGAGGGAGTTGTCTTATCGACGTCGCCGATGAAAGATTCAGTCCACTTGACTAGTCACCACCATCGACACCAAAGCTTCATCCTTCGGTAATGCTCGATTTTGAGGAAAATTAGGTAAGTAAATCTTAAATCATGCCCTCATCCTTTGGTGGTTTCTCCACTTATTTCCGAACAGGTCACGGGTTGGGTCTTTTCTTCTACATCTTCTTTGATCTTCTCATTGACGGTTTAAATTTTCAAAATAGGTGTTTGCTTTTGAAAGGGCAATCTTTGATTTTTTTATTATTATTTTTTAATTTTATGAAAATGTTATGATATTTTATTGTGATTGGAAATAAAATTTCAAAATTCTCTGTGACCTAACCGAGTTAACTCGAAAATTCAGATGAGTCAGCCGAGTCTTACCGATTCCCAACTGAGTTCGTACATTATACTGTATTTGGTATCGTTCTCGTCGCGAGTGTCAAAGTGGATACCACTTGGTCGAGTCGTACTAGACTCGGTCGATACTTTGAACCTTGATCGTCACCACTTCTGATACCCAGAACCATTGAAAGAGTCTTCAACAATTATGGAAGTAGAAGCTCACTTGTGCTTGTGGGATGTTTGTGACTGTCATCCAGTAGAGTCAATCACTCAAACTCGCTGTTAAGAAAACACATTCAGAACTCACTGGCCACTGGTGGGAAGAAGAAAGATAAAACAATGGGTGGTGCAGTATTTACCTAGCATGCTGATTTCTAGATTCTTCGAGGTCTACACACAGTGATGCTAGGAAGAAGACCACTGCAATGGTGATGGATCCTAAAGACGAAGAAATTGATGGCCATAATTGCCCACTTAGTCCAATAGATTCAGTTCTAGAAGGCATCGGTAATGAGCAGTTCATCCAACTTTGTGCCTTTCATGTGATGGTCTTGGTTCATAGAACAGAGAAAATTCCCGAAACTTGTCGTATGTGTATATTTGGGCCATGAGAGCTAGATGGTCAATATACCACTCAAGAAAGAGAAGAATGCCCTCCGTTACAAGCATGTAGAGTTGTCCAAAGTGTTAGAGAACTCAGTTGAGTTTGTTACCAAATTCAATTAGTTTCAACTGATATTTTCTGTTAAAACCAATCTCTCAAGTTAGTTATAGGTATCAACAATTACGTATATAAAAACTACAAAAGTGTAATGATTTTATAATAGAGAAATAAGAGCAAGAAACATTACTCCGTTTTTCTCTTACTCTATTTTCTCTCTCTTCTTCTAATCATTTCTGTTACTCCATTTCTTCAAACATGGCATCAGAGTAGGTTTTAGCTTAGTTATCCGCCATGGAAGAAACCTTAAGAACCATAAGTTTTCTTCCCGTTTCCTTTCCTCATCCAGTCTCATCCAAACTAGACAATCACAACTTTCTGCTTTGGTGAAAACAGATACTCACCACATTAAGAGGCCATAAGCTGCAACACTTCCTTTCTGAAACTTTAGTTCTACCCTCCGAGTTTCTCTCCTCTGACGATGAAACCCAAAATCATGTAAATCCCAAGTTCCAGGATTGGGAACAACAAGATCAGCTTATTATGTATTGGCTTCTTGCCTCTATATATGATGCTCTTCTCACTCGTATGGTAAATTGTGACACTACAGCCCAAGTATGGAAAACTCTTGCACTATACTTTGCTACTCAAGTGAGAGCCAAAGTAACTCAATTCAAGACGCAATTTCACAACACCAAGAAGGGAGACTTGTCTATAACTGATTACCTCTTTAAAATTGGAAATATAGTTGATCTTCTTGCCCTGGTTGGCCACAAGGTTTCTGTCAAAGATCACATAGATGCAATTTTTGAAGGTCTTCCTCAAGATTATGAAACCTTCATCATCTCTGTGAATTCCAGACTTGATCCATACACAGTTGAGGAAATTGAAGCCCTTCTTCTTGCTTAAGAAAGTCATATGGAGAAAAATATCAAGATTGCAGATATTTCCACTCTTAGCTTGGCCCATCTCATCACAACCAATAGCTCTCCACACTTTACTAAAAATGGTTCTCCACATTTCAACTATAGAGCTGGTACCAAAAACTCAAATTTCCATCTACCTACACATTCTGGAAATGGAATGCAACATTTCCGTGGGAACTTCACTCAACGAGGAAGATGACACCATGGTCGAGGCTCCTGGAATGGCAACAACAAACCTCAATGTCAACTTTGTGGAAGAATTGGTCATGTTGTCATGCAATGCTACTACCGATTTGATCAATCTTTTACAAGGCCCTCACAACTTCAAGGAAATCGTCCATAGCAAAACATGGCTCATCTTCATCAACAACTATTTGAAATTTTTTTTCCCAGGAACCTCATCTCCATCAGTAAAACCAATAACAATAGAAATGATCCAAGACAAAAACTGGTACCCATTTCTGGAGCCACTCATCACCTTACACCAAACCTCAACAATCTCCTGACCAAATAACAGTTTCTTTCATCAGACGAAGTCTTCGTGGGAAATGGTAAGGGTCTTCCTATTCATCACATTGGGCACACCTTGTTTTCATCATCATTCATTCTCTCCAAAACACTTGCTTTAAAACAACTTCTCCATGTACCAAAAATTACAAAAAGTCTTCTTAGTGTTTCTAAGTTTGCTGCTGATAATCATGCATTCTTTGAATTTCATCCTACCTCTTGTTTTGTCAAGGATCTTTCCACCTAGACAGTCCTCATGCATGGCTAGCTTAAGAGAGGATTATATGTGTTCGACAACACACAGTTGAAACTCCCACTTCAACATCCAACTCCTTGCCTTCATAGTGTAGAAACTTTCAACTCCTCATGTTTTGCTTTTACAGCTCTCCCGTCCAAGAAACCAATAGTACCTGTTTCATCTACATCTCCCTTTGTATTGTGGCATAATAGACCTGGTCACCCTTCCTCACATATTGTTTCTCTTGTATTCAATAAATGTAATCTTCCTCATCTTAATAAAATTCCCTCTCTTATCTGTTTTGCTTACTGCATGGGAAAAATTCATAAGTCCCCATTCTTGCATTCAACATCCTCCTACACCAAACCCTTAGAACTTATACATACTGACCTATGGGGGCCAACCTCAACACCCTCCTCACATGGACATCGATACTATATTCACTTCATTGATGCCTACTCCCAATTTTCTTGGATTTACATGCTTTAACATAAATCTGAAGCATTTCAAGTCTTTCTTCATTTCAAGTCACAAGTTGAACTTCAACTAGGCCACAAGACCAAAGTTGTGCAATCTAATTAGGGTAGTGAATATTGTTCATTCACTCAATACCTTACTTCCAATGGAATTATCCACTGTATTTCATGTCCTTATACTCACGAACAAAATGGACTTGCTAAACGTAAACACCAACACATTGTCGAACATGGTCTTGCCCTTCTTGCTCAAGCCTCTCTTCCCTTTAAATACTAGGATGAAGCATTTCGCACCAGTGTTTATCTCATTAATCGACTGCCTACTCCAGTCCTGAAAAACAAATCTCCCTTAGAAGTTCTCTTCCACCAAAAGCCATCCTATTCTCAACTCAAAGTATTTGGCTGCATGTGTTACCCCAACCTCTGGCCCTTCAACCACCACAAGTTGCAATTCAGGTCCATTCCCTGCACATTCCTTGGATATAGTCTCAACCACAAGGGCTATAAATGTTTCAGCCCTAATGGTAACATATTGATTTCCCGTGATATTATCTTTACTAAACATGCTTTCCCATTTGCCCAACTGTAGTCCCAAAAACAGGCAACTTCTTCTTTCAGCTCTTCATCCACTTTCCTTCCCTGTCAAACCTCTTTCCCACTAATGGTTTTTCCCTTCTTCAACCTCTTCTCCAACCAAGCCACCAATATCTCCTACCACCTCTAACCACAACGTAGCATCACATCCTCCATCATCCTCTGTCTCTCTTCTTCCCACCCATCCTATGATCACTCGATCCAAAAATGGCATTTTTAAACCAAAGGCCTATCTCATTTCCACCATTCCCACTTCAGTCCTTAAAGCCCTCCAACTTAGCCATTGGAAATAGGCCATGATTGATGAATATCTCGATCTCCTTCGAAACAACACTTGGAATCTTGTCCCTCATCCCACTGATCGCAAATTGATTGGCTGCAAATGGGTGTTCAAAGTCAAGGAGAATCCCGATGGAACTATAAACAAATACAAGGCCAGTTTAGTTGCTAAGGGTTTTCACCAGATTGCTGGATTTGATTTTAATGAAACCTTTAGCCTGGTTGTCAAATCGACTACCATTCTCATTGTTCTCACTATTACCTTAAATCTACAATAGAAAGTTCGACAACTAGATGTCAATAACGCTTTTCTCAATGGTGACCTATATGAAAAAATATTCATGCATCAACCTGAAGGCTTTATTGACCCTCTCAACCCGAACTATGTCTGCAAGCTAAATAAATCTCTCTACAGCCTCAAATAAGCCCCTAGAGCTTGGTTCAAAAAGCTACATCAAGCACTTAGCACTCTTGGTTTCTCATCCACTAAATCAGATAACTCCCTATTTATTAACATCACACCTACTCACTCCACTTACATTCTAGTATATGTGGATAATATTCTTATCATAGGCAACAATGATTAGTTTGTTCAACATGTGATCACTTAGCTCAACAACCAATTTGCTCTCAAAGATCTTGGAGATATTGATTACTTTCTAGGTATCCAAGTCAAGCATACATCTGCTGGAATGCACTTGTCACAGACCAAGTATATCTCCAATCTACTTCAAAAAACCAAGATGTTTCATGTCAAGTCGGTTCCCACACCTATGGTATCTAACCAGTCCTTATCCAACTCTGGAAGTGCTCCATTCAGCAACACTCAACTCTATAAAAGCACTATTGGTGTCCTCCAATATGCCACCATCACACGTTTGGATATCACCTATAGTGTCAACAGAGTTTGCCAATTCATGCAAGCTCCTCTTACTGCTCATTGGAAGGCTGTCAAGAGAATTCTATGCTACCTGGATTGCACTCTTCACCATGGACTCCATCTTCAGCACAACTCCAACTCACACCTCAACTTAATAGGGTACTTTGATGTAGATTGGGCATCATACGTTGATGATCGCCACTCCACATCAGGATATTGCCTCTTTCTTGGTCCAAACTTGGTTTCCTGGCACTCTCGACATACAGTCTCTAAGTCTTCCACCGAGGCAGAATATCGGAGTGTAGCTACCTTAGTTGCTGAAATTTCTTGGCTGCAATCTCCTCAAAGAATTAAACATATCTTCCTCCACAACTCCGGTCATCTAGTGTGACAACCTCAACACACTGTACCTCTCGGCTAATCCCGTTCTTCATGCTCGGACTAAGCATATCGAAATTGATCTTTATTTTGTTCGAGAAAAAGTTCTTCAAAAACGAATCCAAATCCATCATTTACCTTCCTCTAATCAACTAGCAGATGTCTTCACTAAGGCAATTCCCAGCTCCAGATTCCTCACCATACGTGCCAAACTCAGTGTCAACCAAAGTCCACCTTGAGTTTGAGGGGGGCTATTAGTGAACTCAGTTGAGTTTGTTACCAAATTCAGTTAGTTTCAACTGATCTTTTCTGTTAAAACCAATCTCTCAAGTTAGTTATAGGTATCAAAAACTACAGAAGTGTAATGATTTTATAATAGAGAAATAAGAGCAAGAAACATTACTCTGTTTCTCTCTTACTCTGTTTTCTCTCTCTTCTTCTAATCGTTTCTGTTACTCCATTTCTTCAAACAATATACCACTCAAGAAAGAGGAGAATACCCTCCGTTACAAGCATTAGACTTGTCCAAAGTGATGCCTATGTATGGTTCAGCAGAAATAAAGCAGGATCTTCGATCACTATTGACTGTACATGGTTTCATGAAGTCCTCTTGTATGAGATATTTTGCTTCTAGTTGGAACATGAGCAGTTAGATATTTAATACACGTGAAAAGGTAGCGAATGATTCCAGATACATGTATATTTGCAGGATTGGCAGCCTTCATACTTGACTATCTTTTGCTGTGGTGAGCATTCTTAATGGCGTTACCAATACACAACCTGATCCGTAAAAGGCTTACCAAGTTCTTGTAACTGTAATGCGAGATATGGATTTTGGTAAGGATGGGGAACTACCTTAGATATAGCCTTCTGACCTGGAAATCTTTATAGACATTATTTTGACTGTATTAGATCCTTAGGAACCAATACCGGAACACATGCCTTCAGTCGATACAATCATTGACTTTTCTAAATGAAAATGGGTCAGTTGTCGACTCAGTGGATGGAGCCTTCCTCACGCAAAATGCTTCAGATAGCCTTTCCAACAATAGTGTACAGTCAACTCCCGAGCCAGCAATATCAATTCATGATGGCTTATACGAGGCTATTGATTCCTACTCAAAGGCGCACCAGAACTTAATAAGAGCTGAAAATGAGAGGCAAAGTTAATGATGTTAGTGATTTTAGGGTGCTCAAGCAAAATCATGGTCCCAGAACATGACAATCATGCCAAAGAGAATGAGATATTTGATGCCAAGCCGCATGTTGATACTACTCATGACCAGCTCGTACAGATGGTTGCAGGACTCAGTCTTCAGAACGAATACTCAAGATCTCAGCTTGAGGGTTTGCGAGATGTTCTTTCAGAATCTGATGGATTCTCACTCTTCGGGTCCAAGGTCCCCAAAAAAAAAAAAAAAAACTGAAGAGACAGCACAATGGCACCTTTTGCTGGAGATAACGCGTTGGTTCCATGCACATAGCACTGATCAAAGTTGGGTCATAATGAGACTAAAGGAGTGTAAAATTGCATCTTCTGATCTTCTACCATGGCACAAAGGAGTGACACAATGCTTTCAAAGGTTCCAGACTATGAAAATAGCAGAAACCAGAACGGGCTTAACCAATATCTCTCCACTTCCTAGAGCCCACGTTTGCATGGCCATGCGACCACCTTGATTCTAGATGAGACTCTAGAACTTTTTATAGAGGCTTCAAGAAACCCCTGGTGATCGCCTGGACTTTGGTTCCAAGTATATCCACCCAGTTGTCCTTCAGCTTAGTTAATCTCTCTCTTATCTTTTGGTTGTGATATTCTGTTGCTGTCTTTAAAGCTTCTAAGAAATCTATGGGCAGGGGAAATGATAAATCAGAACTTGTTTATTGAATAAGTACAAAGTGGTTTCAACTGTTTCGAGCTTTGTAGTTCTTGATTCTGATTCAGATTATGGGATCATCTGGACCTTTGGGAAATGTTTCATTGGCTAGAAAAAAGGCGTCAACGAGCCGTTTGGAATCACTTCTTCCAGCAAGGTTTCTTGGGGCTACAAGAGTCCGGAATCGGGAAAACTAGTGATCCCTTAAGGCAAAATGAGAGAGCTTCAAATCAAAGCACGTCTCAGGTCCCATGGAAAGGAGTGCAGGTTCTTTCAACTGGACCTAGAAGCGTTGCTCCAAATTCTGCAGTCTTGTACCAGGAACTAGAGAAGTAATTTCTATGTTCGATGCTCCACCACCAGAGACAACAAATATAAAAGAGAAATTCAAAGAAAGTGAGCAACAATACAGAGAATTTGATTCAAAACTGGATTTTGCTTCTTCACCGCAAGTTTCTGTTGATGATTTGAGTTATGGTTATGAGAAACCAGACTTACCAGTAATCTACAAAAGACTCCTCATGCAACCACCAATATTCAAACACAATCACACTCCCGGGTCTCACTCTAACATGGCCACCTTGGTGCAAATCCTCCCAGGGTTCAAAGTATCGGCCGAGTCCAGTACAACTCGGCTGAGTCGTATCCGCCTCGACACCTGCCGCGATGAGATCGATACCAGATATAGTATAATGCAAGAACTCGGCTAGGAATCGGTAAGACTCGGCTAACTTGTCTAAGTTTTCGAGTTAACTCGGTTGACTCGGTTAGGTTATAGAGAATTTTCAAATTTTATTTCCAATCACAATAAAATATCAGAACATTTTCATAAAAATAAATAAATAAAAAAATCAGAGATTGCCCGTTCAAAAGAAAACACCTATTTTGAAATTTTAAATCATCAATGAGAATATCAAAGAAGACAAAGAAGAAAAAACCCAACCCGTAACCTATTCGGAAATAAGTGGAGAAACCACCGAAGGATGAGGACATGATTTAGGATTTACTTATCTGATTTTCCTCAAAATCGAGCATTACCGGCGGGTGGAGCTTTGGTGTCGGCGGTGGTGACTTGTCAAGTGGACTAAATCTTTTATCGACGATGTCGACAAGACAACCCCCTCACAGTCAGATTGCTCCCCCTCCCGTGTTAGGTCTTGCACGGTTGTAAATTTGCAATTGCAGGTGGTGTCGTTTGTTGTGGTCTTAACAGCAATGGTGGTGTGCAAGGGTGGGAGATTGGGAGCTCAAATTAGTAAAGTAAAAAACTACTTTTTATATGGATTTACATGGAGAATTAAGTCCCCGATTTACATGGAAAATACATTTCATATAAACACTTTAATATGATTTAATAGTAACATATTAGGAGAATTGAGTCCCTAATTTGCTAAAGTAAAATGATCTGAAAGGTATAGATGAGGTTTAATGATAAATTAAAGTGTTTATATGGCAAAGTGAGAATTAAATCCTCAATTTTTAATATTATCACAAATAACTTTGAGCTAAATGTGAAAAAAATGTTTTATTAAAATTTTTTGCTTATTTAATTATATCTATTTTAAATTTATATAATATTTTTATAATTTTTAAAATTTTTTAATTATCTTATTTTACGTGTCGCCCAATATCAAACCAAGACATCGAGATCGATATGCCTCGTGACCCTCCGAGTCAATGACCGATACTACGACTTTGAACCATGAATCCTCCTCCTCTTAATGCTTCTTTATCTTCTTTTTGTGATCTTATACATTTTAAATTTGGATTTCAAAATCTTTTTTGTTAAAACAATTTCAGTTTTCTTCAAATTTCATCATTAGGAGATTTTAGAAAATAAAATTCAGTTTTTAATTACACTTGCTGCCATATCCCTTTGGCAAGCATCTTTCTCAAATTATTTAATAATTTTCTTGATTTTTCAACAAGCATGAGTAAACTCATGGTTCCAAATAATAGAATTCATAAAATTGACTCATGCAAGATTAATTAGGCCTTGGAGGAAGCCCGACATCCATGATATCTTCTTTGATATTGATTTAAGTGGGATGAATGTTTGGTGTTTGATTGATTTTGATTCCTCTTGATGATATACATGAATTTGTTTTATATAATGTTGATCTAACTTTGTTTTCCATAGAGGCGTTGATGCTTGCTAACCAGGTACACCCTCTCTATTCTCCAATTCCAAAATTCTATGAATATGCATGTTTTCATGAGCTATATCCATGTTTGAATGTTGTCCTTGATTACCTTGACACTTGTTTGATTATCTCTAATGAAATGCATGCTAAGTGATATACTATCCAAATTAACTTTGATTGCTTTATGATAGTGCTTGAGAAGTAGTCCAAGTACACACCCTAACTCTCCTTTATGATTGTGATTTGATTCCTTATTTGACATGCTAGTGTTAATAGAATCTCGAAATCACCTTAGTCTACCTAGGTACCTTCAATTAATTGATTAATTGTCACATTTTCCTTGACTTAGCCAATAGAGACCTTTTTAGGGTTGAGAGGGGTGCTACCTCTTTGAAGTTCCTTCCCAATAAATAATCTGATCCCCGAACATAGACTTGGGTTTTTCAAATATATATTTTTTTAAAACTATGAAGTCATTTCTTTAGGGTTTTCTTTCTTATTTTATTTTCTCTTTTAAAATAAAATAAAATAAGTAGTGACTCTGACTTTTCTAAAAATAATTTTTCACCAAAAAAAAAATGAGTCTTGCCAACAAGTGAGGATGCATGTGAAAAATGTGGGTCCGCACTTCCCCAAAAAGGTTAATGAAAGAACTTGTAACTTCACCTTGAGCCCTAGAATAATGCCCAAAAAACAATCGTGATTTGCTTTCCTTTTCTCAATCAAATGCCCTTCTCTCTCATAATACCAAAGCCCTAATGCTATTTATATATCCATATTTGGGTTTAGGGAATACCCAAATATAAAATAGCCTAATATATGGGCTCATGGCCTAGACAAACATAGCCCAACACAAGGAAGCTCCCCCCTTTATGTCTTCTTCCAATGCGGGATCACTTCAACCTTAACAAACCTGAGACTCATAGCTGACTGTGGAGTAATGTTTCTAACACTTGGATATAACCTGTGGTTAAGAATGCTTGTGGAGGACTGTAATTGGTAGTATTGCTGATGATGAGAAACTCTTCAGCAATGTAGCACCCAGGGCTGGTGCCAAAAGGGTATGGGATGCTGATGTTGCCACCGATCTCTTGGCAGCCAGGCTTGGCTTCTTGAGCACCTGCTGTTGCTGCAACAAACATCAAGGCTCATTTTCGAAACCCTCCAAAAATAGTCCATTTGGTGGTGGGATTTAAGTGTTCTACTGCGACTCACTTGTGAATATCCTACCGTTAAGTAACCATGTTATATATGCATTTTATAGGGATGTATATTCTAGACTGGGTCAATTGGATTCCTATTAATGAACGTGGAGTATGGTATACGCCAGCGAATAGTAGGCCAATAGCTACTACAATGGGAATGGACAAATTAGGAAGACCCGGTCTTGTTCTGAGACTTCACCATTTCATGTAAGCAGATATCATCAATGAGCAAGGGGCATGGCCTGTCCCACTGTACCTATAACTACAAACTGCCAAAAGAGTTTAATGCGAGGCTATGGCTTCCCTTTCCTAATTCCTCTTCACACCCCAAGGCATTTCTATGTGTTTGGAGCTTCGTGGATGGAGGTGTGAAGGGACAATCATTCCATAGCGAGTTAAGCACGCCAATTTATTTCCAAGTGGCTGGTTTTTGCGTAATGAATACGCCACGAGGCATTGGATGATACAAAATGGCTAAGAACAAAGTCACCAGAATCAGTGTCGTCACAATCAGCCTATTGGTCTTGAGAGAAATATACACCACATAACCAGTTCAAGAGACAGTTACTGACAACTGTCGTTCAAGATTTCATTTTGAAATATCTTTGGAGGTAATTTATACGTTCAGTGAAAAATCTTACTGGCACTTTCATATTTTACATCACATTTAGAGAACAGCTTCATTAGTGAAAAATCTTGTTGGCACTTCATATTTTACTTGACATTTAATGAGAACAACTTCATCATCATTTGGATTCTATAGTGAAAAATCTTTTTGGGACTTCATATTTTACTTGAAATTTAATTTTCTTAGTATCCTGCAATTATCGGTATCTCAAGGTTCGCTATGAACATGATTAATATAGGCATCTTTTGTAATATTTATATTTGAAGTGATTTTAGTGAAAATATTTTTTATAAAAGTGATTTTGAAAGAATTATCTATCAAATGAATCTCTATGAAACATTATAAGTGAATTTTCAACTTTTTAAAAATATTTATGAATTTTCTTTTTAAAAAAAAAAAATTATACTAGAAGTGTTTTCTAAAAGCAATGCCAAACTAACTATATACCTTCTTATGAATGATATTCATCCTATATAAAACAATGATGACAACAAATAGCCAGACCAACTCTATATTGAAACAAAAACATAACGGCACTCTAAATAAGTTATGATTATGTTTGGTTCCCAAAGTATGAAGAAAAGAAAAGAAATGCTATGAAAAATTATTTTCTCAAATAAATTTGAAGTAATATATAAAAATAATTTATTAATTTTAAATATTTTTTTTTTTTTAAAAAAAAATCATTTTATTTTTTTCTATTTTTCCTCTCTAGTTTCTTTCCGTTATATATATTTTTTTTCTCAAATTTTCTACAAATCAAACATAACTTATATGTATTTTTGTATATTTTAATTGAAGTAAAGGAATACAAATTTCAAACCGTTAGTGGAGACGAAAAATATTTATTTATTTTTTAAAGTCTATTTTTTAATTTATTGATTTCTTTTAATTTCTAGGAAATGTTAGCCATGTAAATGCAAATCAAGAAGACTTTTGAAGTCTTGTGTGAAGACACTATCATTCAATTGAAACAGATTGTTAATGAACAGAGCATGACTAATTGTCCCACTCTATCTGCGGCCTTTATTGCCCATGCATAAGTTGACGTCAATCATGAAAATTCTGGGATATTTCCCCGAAGTATCATGGAAATATCAACAAAAAATGGGGAAAGTCGAAATAATCGACAAAAGGGCGTGGATTTGTTGGAAAAAAATCGGTTGTATCGGTGAAAAATCGCCCATGTGTCGATGAAAAATAAAGATTGATAGGTTAAAGTCTCGGAGATTTTCTTAATGATTATTTTTTATTCCAATTTTAATTTTTAATTTATATTACCTTTTTGTTTTATATAATCTTTTTTTTATTACTTTCCATATTTATCACAATAATCATATTTCTAAAATTTACGAAAAATGTCTGCCACTTCACTTTTAGTTTTCTTCATATATTTATCATTTTAACGTTATTTAATTTTTAATGTTTTTATTTTAAAATATTATAATACAAATTTATTCAAAAGTAGCTAAAATATCAAAACAATTAATAAAGTTATAATATTTTACTAAATATAATTTGAATTAAAATTATTTTGATACCATAAATTATTAATATAACTTTTAGTAATTTTAAGTAAAAAATAAATTAATATCAATACAAGTATTTTAACTAAGAACAAAAAATGTCACCACAATATTTTTTAATGAAATTTTAGATATTAAATTTCAAAAAAAAAAATATTTTAAATAAAATCTAAACTTTCAAAATGATTTAATTAAAATTACGTTTTCAAAAAAAAAATTAATATGATCATAATCCGTAAATTTTGTAATAAAATTGTATTTTTAAATGATGAGTTTGAAAAAAAAAAAATTTAAAAAAATAAATTCAAAACTATTTCTTTTTATAGAATTTTATTAAAAAAATGCAAATGGTTATGGAAAAAAACTCCCATTAAAGTACGAGATTTAAAAACTTAGTTTTTTCATCTCACTAAATTAATAGATTTTGAAAGATAATAAATGTTGATATTTTTTCAATTCATATCTCCTTTATATTGATGTCTTTTCAATGTCAATGCTAAGAATTCTATCTCTTTTCAATTTCATATTTAGTGTCTTTTAATTTTATCCTCTATAAATAGACTCATGTTTTCAAACTATAGGGCATTAAACTTCTATTTTTCTCCTCTCACTTTCTCATTATTTGATTCCATATTGAGTTTTTTAATATTTTTTTTCATTGTGAAATTCTATTTGCTCACAAAATGACATAAGTTAACATTGCAAAGAGTTTGATGCTTGGTATTATTTTATTTTATTTTTGCAGATACTACAATTTGGCACCTGCTCTATTATCATTTGTGTTTTCTATCTCTCTTCAACATTATCCAATGTTGTACCTTTCTTTTTCTCTCATCATTTTCATGAAACATTGAGTTTTAATTAGAAATAAACATTATTTTGTATGGTGGTATTTTGTTTTTGTTTTTTTGTTTTTATTGATTATAAGTTCACTTTAATTGTGTTATAACTTTTTAACTGAATAGAAAAAAGTAAATATTTTGATTTATTTTATTCAACAAAAAAAAAATACTATCTAGTCTTTTTTGTGGAATGACTTGATCTTTAAAGAAGAAATTTTTTGTAGTAACTTGTATGATATCATACCAAATTTTAATACTAGATTTTTTATTTATAGGATTAAATTTAGATTATTGAATAAAAATATTAAAAGTGGCATTATGTTCCAACAAATAAAAATAAATAAATAAAGAAATACATAATTATCTTCCGTTATACTTCAAATTCTTATGGTAAAAATCTCTGGTTGTGCCCCATAATATGGTTGAAAGCATAGGATCTTGTGGGTTATTTTAATTTAAACCTTTTTATTAGTACAATTATTGTTATGGACTAATTAACCTTTTTCTTAAAAGAAAAAAAAAATTATGAGATCTTGGTCAAATTTAAATAATATTACAAAATTTCTCATTAGGACACAAGATAAAAAATAAAAAAATAAAAAAAATCTATAAACAAAAAAAGAATCAAAAAACAAAAAGACAATCATGCTATTATACATTCCATTCCTTCTACGCCCAACCGAGGGAGAAAGACGGGCAAATAGATCACCTCTATATTTTTTGTGGTTTTCAAACACGCCCATTAGGTCCAAAAAAGCTAGGTTTAATAAAGGTGATAAAAGCTTTACCATAAAGGATAAGAAAGTGGTGATTTCAAAGAAAAATATATTAACTTCTATATAAAATATAATAATTCTTATATATATAAAAAATATTTGTCTCATTTTCTTAAAAATTATCTTTAAAATTATTAAAATTAAAGGTAGTAAATTTTTTTAAGGCCTTATTTAAAAATAAAAAAAAAATCATTATTTTTTAAAGTATGGGTTCTTGCATTTTGTATGGAGATTGATTACTTTTTTTCTTCATGACACAATTCTATTTTTAAAAATAAAAAACAAGATTAATATACAAAGGACATCTAAATAAATAAAAGTAAAATAATATTTGAATTATGAGAGAAAGACAAATATAGCTTTTAAGATTTAAATTAAGCGTAAAACCCTAAATAAAATAAAGGTAAATCATTCCTAAGAGAAAGACACAAAGATGAAAAACATGATTTTTCAACTTGAATTAAGTCTATAAAGTGACTTAAGTAAAGATAAGACCTAAGAGAAGAAAAATATATGATTTTTATAGACAACTAAGTGTAAAAACTGAATTAAATAAAGCTAAAATAGGTTTAATTTACATGATTTTGAAACTCATTGATTCATTGCCAAGTCAAAGCATCAATGACTTGGTCTTGACTTGGTCTTCACCTTACAGTATGGGTTGAAGTCGAGGTAAGCTTTCCTAAAAATGGGGTCAAGTTTATTAACAATAGTGATTGGTGTATCCCTCCACCCTAGTCTTGTCATATTGACAAGAACCTATTTTATGCATTCTATGTCTTGTACCAATTATAAAGTGATTTTCACCTAGGAAAATTTAGTATTTTCCGACGTCGAGAAATTTGATTGTGTAAATATGCATGATAAGGCCTTAATTCCCATTTTCAGAAGTAGGAACAAAAGAGAATTCTGAGTTTCTTTTCTTTGTAGGAAATGGTTGGTGAAATAACCATACGGGCTTCTCCTTCAATCTTGACCACAATCTCTTCAAAACCTTAACTCTATTGCCCAATGGAAGGACCAAAATTTTTCTTTTCTTTTTTTTTTTTTTAACAAAGGATATATAGTAGTTTACTCATATACAAATATATAATAATAGAAAATAAAGTTTATTAATCATTTCTGTTGTATGAAAAAAGATTTTTTTCTAACTTGAAGATGTTCTTGATGACATGAATGCATTATTAATAATGGGAGCCTTAAATCATGCATCCAAAGTCTTCCAAAAAAGTTGGAACTTAGTAGAAGGAGCCACTAAAACTTTGAGCGCCTGATGTTTGATTAAGACGGATTCTTAACGTATTACGTGTAGGTAAGTTGGCGACTTTTCAGCTTTGACAACCAGGAGATGGATATTGCTAAGAAATTTTGTATATCACAACATCCATTGACTCAATCTTTCCTCCCAAGTCTCAGATGGATCTTATCAATAGAAGGCGCTAACACCCATAGGAAGTTCCCCACACCAAAATCAGCTCTCATCCCTTACGCTAGTAGGTTTGCTGCTATAAGAAGATAATTAATGTTGTTCAACTTTTCTATATAATTTGTAATGTAAGGTAAAATGTGAACGTAGATATGATGGTTGGCTCTTTTATACCTGGAAATTAAGTTATTATTAAAAAGCTAGTTTTTTTTTTTTTTTCTTTGATTCATTTTCAAGTCAAAATGGGTAGTAATCAAATGATCTTTCTTCACATTCACTCGCTGCCAACGACCCATGAGTCAAACAATCTACCATGAATGAACTTGCACCTTGCCAGCTCAGAATATTAATGATCTTAAGTCCCATGCTAACTTTAAATTGTCTCCAACACGAAAGACTTTGATCTTTGAAAGACTTGGTCTTTTGAGAAGAAAATTATTTTTATAGTAACTTATATGATATCATACCAAATTTAATATTAGATTTTTTATTTGTTTGTATGATTAAATTTAGATTATTGAATAAAAATATTAAAAGTGATATTAAGTTCCAACAAATAAAAATAAAGTAATAAATAAATACATAATTATTTTGAGTTAGATTTAAAATTCTCATCCAATTCAATCGGTTGAGCCGTTTTTGGCTCAACAACCATTTTTTTCAACTGAAAACCTTTTAAACAAATTTAAAAAAACATTTGACACAAGGTTTTAGTTGAAAATATGAAATCATCCAATTTTAAAATATTTAAAACAAAATAACTATTGGATGATTTTGATGTATAAGTAAAGAATGTAAAGCATGAAAATCCTAGTGCACCAACAACATTACAAAAAGATCATATGAAGCTTGGGTCTTGAAAATCACTTTTCTTTTAGGTGGTCTTCTTCTTCATGATTTCTCATTGGCTTGATTTGTTTTTGTGATTGCCACTTTGGAAATCGTCTTGCCTAATCACACTTGAAATATAATCATTAGTTCTAAACCTTATTTTGTTATTACCAAAACCGAGATTAACCAAACCTTGGTTTCACACTTATATATATATATGTATGTATGTATTTATACTATCTATAAAAGACTGAAGTGTTTGTCAATTTTTTTCCTCAAGTGACCTTCTCATCTCACTCATATACCCTTATGTCCTATCATTATTTTATTTAACTAATTCAGATAATGTTGATGTGAAATCAATGTTTAGTTAATCTTGATTTTGATGATAACAAAATAAGGTTTGGATCTAATGTTTTATTTTCAGTGCGTTTAGGTAAGAATATTTTCAAAGTGACAATTGCAAAGACAGAACCATGTCAAAAGGAAATTAAGAAGAAGACCTTAAAGAGAAGTGCTTTCAAGATCTAAGCTTCATGGAATCTCTTTGTAAGGTTGTTGGTACACTAGGTTTGTTATGCATTATATTTTTACTTATACACAAAAATCATTCAAGAGTTAATTAAATTGTTTTAAAATCTTTTAAAATTGGATGATTTCATGTTCTTAATTAAAACCTTATATCAAATATTTTCTAAACTTTTTTAAAAGATTTTACCGAAGGTTCCAAGCCTTAAATCAAAGACTTTTACGCACTTTACAATGCAATTGATTGAGGCAGGGAGGAATCGACTCAATTGTTTGAGGGATGTTGTTATACTCTCTCTTTTCCAATAGCTTAGTGTTCCTAGTTGAGGTTCGATCAAGGTTTGGTCAAGGTCTAGTCGAACCTTAGAAAGCCCAATTGTCTCATATCAAAGCATTAAATGCTAATGTCTGGTGAACCAGTCAAACCGATGCTTAACCAATTAACCCCCAAATGTGTCTAATGACTAGTTTGGGCTTCTCTTCCCTATTTAAAAGCTTCAACCTTCATTGTTTTAAAAGAGCTTAACCTTCGTAAATATTTCTTGAATATATTTGAGCTTTGGGGGTGTTTTTTAGTACACTTTGTTCTAAAACTTGCAAATCATTAGTACATTATTCAATCCTAATTTATCTTGTATAATTTGAGCGTAAATTTTGTATTAGGATTTTGTAAAAACATTTTCTATCTTTATTTGTAAATTTTTAAGAGGAAAAATCTAAGTATAAAGCATCATTTAAGGATTCTCAAGTGTAGGGTATCACTTGAGGGGTTGTTCAATAGTGAGGTATTTCTTGAGGATTGTAAAATATGCTTGGAGTAAAAAATTGAAGAGAGTTAATTGAAACCATTATCTAATTGTATTGCTTGAATGATTGATTTGGAAGCCATGAATTAGTGGAACGTCGAGCTTAAGACTAAAGTTAGAGGATAGTGAATGTAGGTTGGGTTATACCAAACTACTATAAAATTTTGTGTTTACATTCTAATAATTTAAATTTGTGAAAAAAGACCATCACCTTATTTACCCCCCTGTTGAGTGATTACTTTAAATTGAATTAGCTAATTTTCTAATAGTTTCTCTTTACAACCTAAAAATTGATTTAAATAATGTTTATCTTCAAAAAATTATCATAATTTAATTTTAAAAATAATATTTTGGGATGACAATATTTTTCTTCTTCAAAATGGTGATAATAGTTTTTGTTTCATTCTAATTAATTTACTCAGTAAAAATTATTTTAAAAACATGATTTTTTTTTTACTTCTTAAAAATATATACTATATATAAATAGTGAAGTGTTTGTCAACTTTTTTTTTCCCTAAAATGTCCTAATGATCTCATGTAAATGCGTTTGTGCCTTATCATTATTTTATTTAATTAATTCAAATAATGTTTCTCTTTTTTCAAGGAAATCCTAAAAATTAATTTAGATAATGATTCTATGAAAAAAATTATCATAATTTATTTAAAACGATGTTATTGACTTTTTTTTTTAAACGCCTTTATCATCTCACTTAATTGAGATAATGTTTCTTTTTTTTCAAGTACACTTTAAAATTTGATTTAGATAATTTTTCTCTATAAAAAATTATCATAATTTAAAAAATAATTTTAATATGAAAAGTTAAATATTACTACTCAATTTTTGTTTTGAAAAAGTTGAAAATTATCATAATTTAATTAAAATAATTTTAACATGAAAAGTTAAATATTATTAAATAAATGATTAATTTCATTTTATTAATTTTTTTTGCAAAAGTTTAATAACTAATTTACCTTAATAAATATTAAAAATCATTACCTGTTTATTTTATGTTTTCCTTTAGGAAAAAAAAAAATATCATTCCCTTCATGTATAGTGACTTTTTAGGAGAAGTTAAAACCGATTCATTCTGTTTATTTCCCTGGTTAACATTGGTTCATTCCTCTAAACATTCTCCCAATTCATTCCCCCCATTACACTAATTCATCTCCCCTATTTATTTCCCCTTTTACCATCAATTCATTCCCCTCATTGGTATCGATTCATCCCCCCCACCGGTATCAATTCATTCCTCTATCCATAGTCAATTTTTAGTTCATACTCATTTATTCTTTTTTTATTTTTACCGGTTCATTTTCTAATTTCAAAATGACCATTATTTTATATTCCCTTTTTTCAAACCCGATTATACTTTCAATTGTCTTTTTGTGTCTTTCCTTTTTTCATGCAAAAGAAACTCTATTTGCATATCTCCTTTGTCAAATTAAATCTCTAATTTGTAAAAGGTAATTTTTAAATACTTCTGATTTCTATATTTTGTGTTTTTTCTTTTCCTTTTTTCTTAGGGTCTCTTCTATTAGATTATTATATGAGATCTCTATTACTAAATCCAATTGGTTTTTTGTGTCTCTCTTTTGTTCATGCAAAAGAAGCTCTACCGATATATCTTATTTGTTAGCTTGAATATCTCCTTTATAAATATATTCCAATAATTACGAAAATTTTGATAATAATATATAAGCTTTCATGTTAAAATTATTTTAATTAAATTATGTTTTTTTTTTTCAAAGATAAACATTATCTAAACCAATTTTTAGATTGTTTCTATTTTTTTTCATTCTAAAATTTTGATAATAATATATAAATTTCATGTTAAAATTGTTTTAATTAAATTATGATTTTTTTTTCAAAGATAAACATTATCTAAATCAATTTTTATGTTGTTTTGAAAAAAGAGAACTAAATTAATTAAATAAAATAATGATAGGATATGAGAGTAAATTGATAATGTGATTTTTGGAAAAAAAAAAAAAAGTTGATAAACACTTTGCTTTTTTATATATAGTACAGATATAGGTACCGGTATGGTTATACTATAGGCTAGCTCTTGGATAGAACTGGAACTAAGGGAAAGAAAGTTGATCATACAAAACTGGTGGAATTATGACACAATATACAAAGGATTTTTGCCTGAACAAATAAGATAAAGGCTTGGCAGCGAAAAGGCTTTCCCAAGAAGCATAAAACAACTAAAATATTCACTACCAAAGACCTTCAAGTTAAAAGCAATAAACAACTATCATGAAAGTAGAATCTTAGGTCAAGAGTGCACATCTTCTATTCCATGAGGAACTCGTTTAATGATTGCATCCGAAACTGTGGAAGCCCTTTCATATTTGCAGTCTTCTATTTCAACTCCAATTATTCATAGGGATGTTAAATCTACTAAAATCCTCTTAGATGATAATTTCACTCCCAAAGTATCCAATTTTAGAGCTTGGAGGTTAGTCCCTCTAGATCAAACTCAACTAACCACATTCGTGCAAGGGACATTTGGATCTTAGACCACAAATATCTTCATTCAAATCAATTAACTAGGAAAAGTGATATTTACAATTGCACAGTTCTTTTGGTGGAGTTGCTAATTGGGGAAGAAAAAAGGGTAATTTGCTTTGATAGGCCTAAGAAAGGAGGAATTTAGCAACGTTGTTTCTACGAATCAAATTCTTTCTATGGTGCCCAGTCTACTTTTAGGACTAGTAGAAGTTTGTTGGGATAAAACCCTGAAAAGCAAGATATGATGTAACAAAGTTAGATTTAAACTTTCACTCATCTATGCTTTGAATGTATTGATATTGATTTGAGTATTCAAACTCATATCACTTGCATTGTATATGATTTGGGTGTATTATGAGTTGTATAAAATATGTAAGTCACGAATTCCTTACAAGATGATAAATAGTACACTACCTCCTAATTGGAAAGATGATTTGTCTTGGTTGTTGGGTTGAGGTTTCCATGATAAGTGTACTAGTATGTATGGTTACACATTAAACTAAACCTACAATGAATGATGACATAAGACTATTGGATTACCATGATTTGCTAAACTACTATATTGTATAAACTTTCAATCTTGAGATGATATCAATCATGTACTAAAATCAATAAGGGACTTTGACCTATAGGTGAGACTCTAAAGTAGTCATGTATCCTTATGAATTAGGTCATTGTTAATGGAAGCTTATGACAATAGGTATTCTCAATAGAAGCACCATGATATCTCATGTAAAACAAATTAGGCATTAAGAAGCCACAACAATTTAACAAATTAAAGTTTAATGTTGAACTTACCAACACATCACAATCACATCCATTAGGTAGATGATTAAACACTTGAAGATTCAAGAAGCATGGCAATTGGGGGTAATTAGAATGTTGTTATATCTCACTTTCTACCTTTAATCACAATGATGGTTTCATTTAATATTGATCTTTAGCCAACTTGAGAGACATCAATTCCTCTCATCATAATCCCAATAATTCATAGGTATAATAGGAAAGCCAAACCTTGTGTTTCATGAGTTCCAAGTAATCTAGCATCTGGTGTCTTTGTTGTGAAAGTCATTAATCCATTTAAGCTTGATGAGTGGACTTTGAAGAAGGCAAGAGTCCTAAGAAGCGTAGTTAACTCCATCGGGGCATAAGAACTAATTTAAAACGAAATTGGAAGAAAGGTACTATTAGTTACCCCATACAACCAAACCAATTTTTCTAGAACTGATAACTGATTAAACTTAGAACCCATTTGATAGTGATTCTAAAAAGCGTTTTTAATATTTTTAATACTTGAAAATTTTTATCATTTAAGTATTAAAAATGCTAGAAAAGTTTTCTATGATCACTTGCAAACACACTCGTAAGGCTCTTTGGAGGACTAGATGTCAACATAAGAGACAAAACATTCCAAATAAACACACATTTTATCTATAGCAATTCTTGATAAGCCCGATTTGCTTAGGATCAAAACTCTCTAAAGTTTGATAATTGGTTTCAAAACTAAAGGAAAAAGAGAGCTTTACTTTTTAGATACAACCATCAAAGCTCTCTAAAGCTTTTAAGATTGCTAGTTAAAAAAAAAACCCTCAAATTCTTGTTTATCTTGGAAAATAAAAAAGATCCACATAAAAAGGAAAACTCATGATAAAAAAAAGAAGTAAATAAATAAATCTGACCTTTAAATTAGAAAGAGAAAGGAAGATGAATTACCAGTAAATAGAAAAGAGAGCATTGGTGATGCAAGTGTGGTGGAGCCTAAAACTCGAGATCAGTCTTGAGTTTCGTTGAATCTTTTATGGTGTGGTGGCTCCTCAGTAAGGCTCTGTTTTGTGGGGTACTTCCTTTATTGTGAGCGTTTCTATTAGGATCTTCTGGTGCTGATCCATGGTGACCGAAATTCCCATGAGAAGAACTGTCTTGTTCCATTGTTGGATGGTTATGCTTTATAGAGAAAACTACCAGTGCAAGTTGCCAAATATCACTGGGAATTCCTCATTCCATTAGATTGCAGTCCCTCACATATAATATTTTTAATGAGGAGAAGAAGTTGTCCCTCAGAATTACCCCTTGCTTGAGATTGCGAAAAGATAAGATTAAGGATCTTAAAGAGCCCAAACCTGACAACCAACCCCATTCACAACTAACGTGTGATAACATAAGGTCCTCTAAACATTGCAACCCCCCAAGGTCCACCTGTAATTCATGGAGATTTAAACAGTTGAAGACATAGAGGGTTTTAAGAGAGCTCAAATTGCAAATGCTCTCTGGAAGATTCACAAGGTTTTTGCAACAAGACAAATCTAAGAATTCAAGAGCTCCTAGACATCCAATGGATGATGGTAGCTCTTTTGTACCTGTTGGTCTTAAATCAAGAGTTCTTAGAATTTTCATGTCACCAACCTTGATTTCTGGAAAGCCTTTTAGTCTTAAGCAATTATCCAAGAAGAGAGCTTGAAGAGAGCTCAAATTGCAAATGCTCTCTGAAAGACTCACAATTGGGCATGATGACAAATCTAAGTACAAAAGAGCCTTTAGATGTCCATTTGATGACGGAAGCTCATTTATATTTGTTGCACTCAACTCATTAATGCTTTCTAGATTTTCCATTTCCTTTGTGAATTCTGGAAAGCCTTCTAGTCTTGAACACCAATCCAGCTGAAGAGTTTTCAGAGAGCTCAAAGTACAAATACTCCCTGGAAGACACACAAGGTTCAAAGGCAAGATCTCAAATCTAAGTATTGAAGAGCCTTTAGATGTTCAATTGATGATGGAAAGCCCTTTAGTTTTGAAAATCCTTTGAGTTTGAGAGTTTTAAGAAAGCCCAAATTACAAATACTCTTTGGAAGAATCATAAGTTTTCTGCAATTACTTAAATCCAAGTCTTCTACCCCATTTAGATGCTCAATTGAAGATGGGACTTTTGTTATAGTCGTTTCACTTAAATCAAACTGTCTTAGCTTTCTCATATTTCCCTTGATTTCTGGAAAACTCTTTAGCTTTGAACAATGAGCACAAGAGAGGCTTTGAAGGCATTTTTGTTGAGATTTTAGGAATGTTTTCCTTGTATCATTCTTTCCTTGTATCATTTAGTGTTGAGATATTAGGAATGTTTAGATATTAGGAAAGTTGAGATATTAGGAATATTGAGATATTAGGATATTAATTGTTATTTCCTTATATCATTTTTTCCTTGTATCATTCTTTCCCATTCTTAGAATGGTGATTACCCTCTATATATACTCTGTACGTGAACGAATGAAACAATAAATGAAAAAACTATCATTTATCAATTTGAAGATGGTATCAGAGCAATGGAATTGAAATCCTGGATATTTTATCGCTATGGTAGTCCGACAGCGATCAACCATCCTAAGACAAGCCCTAATATTGATAAGTCAACCTTCAAATGCACTCACTGCAATAAGATTGATCCCACCAGTCTGGATATCCCACAATTTCAAAGCAACGACTCTTGGTATGACCAGGAAAACAATGAGGAACCGAGGGTTTGAACCATGGACCTTTAGATCATGTTTAGGCTATCACCACTTTGTTATTAATGATAATAATCGTGATCAACGGAAAAAGGATTCCAAGAAAACCTCGACTACAACTGTTGCCGAAATAAAAACAAAGGCTAATGTTGCTGAGAAAGCCTCTGCATTGGTAGCCGCTATAGATCATGGTGGTAAGTTTTTAAATACTTTTACACTTGTTATTAATAGTGCATGGATAATTGATTCTGGTGCTACAGATCATATGACTTTTGATTCTAGACAGGTTTCACCCCTTAGACCTTTTTCACAAAAAATTGTTTTCACAGCCAATGGTAACACAACCCCAGTCATTGGGAAGGATCCTTAACTCTTACTGATACTTTGAATTTGGATTCTATTTTAGTTGTTCCATCTATAGATTACAATCTTTTGTCAGTTTCTCAAATCACTGCAGCCTTATCTTGTATTGTCATTTTTTGGCCTGAATTTTGTGTGATTAAGGACATCCAAACAAGACAGACAATTGGTTGTGGTATTAAGCGGGGAAAACTCTATTACTTGGACTTGCAGTTAAAGGATTCAAATAAGTTGCAACAAGCCTTGATGACAGATGGATCTGAGGAAAAGAAGAAAAAGTCTGAAATTTAGTTGTGGCATCGACGTTTGGGACATGCTTCCTTTGCTTATTTAAAAAAAATTGTTTCCTAGTTTGTTTGCAAAGAGTGATATTTTTGGTTTTTGTTGTGATATTTGTGAATTGGCTAAAAGCCATCGTGCTTCGTTTCCGTTAATTTTGAATAAAAGTCTGCTTCCTTTATGGTTATACATTCTGATGTTTGGGGCCCATCCAAAGTCCCAACTTTGAGTGGCTCACGTTAGTTTGTTACTTTTATTGATGATTGTACCAGAATGACATGGTTATGCTTGATGAAGACCAAAGATAAAGTGAACTTGTTGTTTCAAAAATTTCATAAAATGATTGAAACTTAGTACAATGCAAAGGTTCGGGTTTTGCGTAGTGATAATGGTGGAGAATATCAGAGTTCTGATTTTCAAAAGTATTTGGAAGAACATGGTATCATTCATCAAACTACTTGTTCCAATACACCCCAGCAAAATGGAGTCGCTGAACGGAAAAATCGGCACTTGTTAGAGGTTGTTCGTGCTTCCTTGATAGCAGCAAAAATACCGATATCTTATTGGGGAGAAGCAATCACTTCTGCCGCATACTTGATCAATCGGGTACCTTCTAGCTCAATTAACTTCCAAACACCTCTCCAAGCTCTTACTAATGTCGTAGTTGCCTCAACCGTCCCAAATCTACCTCCTCGTGTTTTTGGTTGCGTGGCATTTGTGCATCTACACAAACACCAATGCTCCAAGTTAACTTCCCATGCATTGCAATGTGTGTTTGATGGATATGCATTGCACAAAAAGGGATATCGATGTTACCATCCTCCAACTCGATGAATGTTTATTACAATGGATGTGGTGTTTCATGAAGATTCGATGTATTTTTCATCTGAGTCTAAACTTCAGAGGGAGTACCATAAGGAAATTCAGACTCTCGATTATGATTATCATATCTATAAGGAGGATGAATCTGGACAATTTGAACTAGTGGACCAGGAAGCGGTGAGTTGGATATGAGTGGTCAACAATTTGGGTCCAAAGATGTCTTCACTGAAATACCAAACCAGTCGTCGTCTACTGAGGGTGTTCTTAATTTGGAACCTGATCCATTCATGAAACGGTTACCACACCGTCATAATATAGGTATTCCTAAACCCACATATGAACTTGAATTGTCTACCAAAGTCAAATATCCCATGAGCAACTATGTGTCTAACCATCGTTTGTCTGAATCAAATAAGTAATTTGTAAATCAATTATCTACTGTAGCTATTCCTAACAATGTGCAGGAAGCCTTAGCTGATCCAAGGTGGAAAGCAGCCATGAATGAAGAGATGAAATCATTGCAGAAGAATGAAACATGGGAACTCGTAGAATGTCCACAAAAAAAAAAAAGCCAGTTGGGTGTCGTTGGATCTATACTGTGAAATACAAGGCAGATGGTAGTATTGAACGATTTAAAGCAAGACTGGTAGCAAAAGGGTACACTCAAACTTATGGAATTGACTACACAAAGACATTTGCACCTGTAGCTAAGATCAACACAGTTCGAGTATTACTGTCTTTAGCTACAAACCTAGATTGGCCATTACAACAGTTCGATGTGAAAAATGCATTTCTGCATGGCGAGTTATCTAAAGAAGTATATATGGATCTTCCACCAGGATGCATGGTGTCAGAAAAGCAATGTCAGAAGGTGTGCAAATTGAAGAAGTCACTGTATGGGTTGAAGCAATCCCGGAGAGCATGGTTTGGAAGGTTCACAAAATCAATGAGAGTTTTTGGCTATCGTCAAAGTAATTCAAATCACACTTTGTTCCTGAAAAAGCAACATGGTAAGATTACGACACTTATCATATATGTGGATGACATGGTAGTTACAGGAAATGATCTTGAAGAAAGAAAAGTTTTGCAAAATTATCTATTTAGAGAATTCAAAATGAAAGATCTAAGTCCTCTGAAATACTTTCTTGGGATTGAAGTTTCTCGATCAAGTGAATGAATTTTTCTATCTCAAAGAAAGTATGCCTTAGATCTTTTACAAGAAACTAGAATGTCGGGATGTTAACCTGTTAATACACCAATAGAAGAAGGTCTGAAATTGTGTGTTGAGCCTAATCAAGTATCAACCGATAAGGGAAGATACTAGAGACTTGTGGGGAGATTAATGTACTTAGCTCATACAAGACCAGATCTTGCTTATGCATTGAGTGTAATGAGTCAATACATGCATAATCCTAGAGAGCAACATATGAAAGCAGTCATGCGTATTTTGAGGTATTTGAAGAATGCTCTTAGGAAGGGAATTTTGTTCTCTAAAAATGTTGATCATCAGAGTATAAAAGTATATACTGATGCTGATTGGGCCGGTGCAGTGGATGATAGACGATCTACATCTGGTTACTTTACCTTTGTAGGTAGTAATCTTGTGACATGGAAAAGTAAGAAGCAAAATTTCGTCGCTCATTCAAGTGCAAAAGCGGAATTTAGAGGTATGACTCTAGGACTTTGTGAGGCATTATGGCTAAGACTCCTCTTACAGGATTTGGGTTACCTATCTAGGCAACCAATCCAATTGTTTTGTGAGAATAAAGCCGCATGTGACATTGCTCATAATCCAGTACAACATGATCGTATAAAGCATGTTGAGGTGGATAGATTCTTCATTAAGGAAAAGTTGGATGATAAGATTGTGGAATTGCCTAAGATTCGATCAGAAGATCAATTAGCCGATATCCTCGCTAAAGCTGTCTTAAGTCAAGTGTTCTCAAAATTTTTTGACAAGTTGGGTATGTGTGACATCTATGCACCAACTTGAGGGGGAGTGTTGAGATATTAGGAATGTTTTCCTTATATCATTCTTTCCTTGTATCATTTAGTGTTGAGATATTAGGAATGTTTAGATATTAGGAAAGTTAAGATATTAGGAATATTGATATATTAGGAATATTGAGATATTAGGATATTAGTTGTTATTTCCTTATATCATTCTTTCCCATTCTTAGAATGGTGATTACCCTCTATATATACTCTGTACGTGAACGAATGAAAGAATGAATGAAAAAACTATCATTTATCAATTTGAAGAATTTCAACTTATAAAAGTCCCTAGGAAGACTCTCAATGCTAATGCACCCTATCACATTCAAGAAAATAGTTAGTTATTAACTAATACTAATAGTGATGAGTCAACATCTAAGAAACTTTATACAACCTTCTAGAATTAGAATCTCCAAATTTGGCACACTGGAAAAGTTTGGGATTTCAATGAGATTCTTTGAATTACTAAGGTTGATGACCTTCAATTTGTCAAGAATCTGAAACAAAATGAAATGTTTTAATAGATTGTTTTTATGAACTTTAAAATAAAAATAAAAATTATTTACTAAACAACAATAATAATACCTCATTCCCTTTCCAAAGCTGTTTTATGTTGTTGTTCATTAAATCAAGTTCAACAAGATTCTTTCCATGAAAACTTGTTGGTAAAGATTCTAAGGAGTATCCATAAAAATGGAGATATCTTAACTCAGAAAAAGGAAATTCAAAGTCCATGGGAAGGTGCACCTTACCCCAATGTCAGTGATAAACTTTGAGTAATCTTACTCTATTCATCTTTTTGAAAGCTTTTGTAGTAAATTGTATCTGGTTTGATTTAGAAACTTCTACAAATAGTCCTTCAATTGCTTTAGTCCCCTAAAAAAATAGAAGCCAAGAATAAGAAAAACACAAAATGTATAAAAAATAATTAAATTATATAGATATATAATTTCTTAAATAGAATATATTTGGCTCTTACCGTATTTCTTGTTAACACACTATCAACATCATCGGGATCCCAAAGTCTGCTCCTTTTCCCAGGCTCTTTAAGACATTCTTGTTGAATAATTTTTCGACCTGTTTGTTGTAGTAAATCATGCATATTTAACTTGTTTTTTGAAATAGTAATGAGACATCTTTCATGAAGAACTTCTATTCCAATCTTTGCATACCTTCCTAATATTCTTGAAACAAAGTCTTTGTCTTTCCATTTGAAAAAACATACAATATCCAAGAATATCTCATTTTATATATGGTCCAATCTATCTTAGCTTACTTTAAGAACATTTTGGACTTTCTTGTGGGGTATTTTTTTTAGTTTATGTAGGGCACTTTTCCTTTCATCTATTTTTCGACCAAAGAGAAAGACACCCAAAACTTTAAGCACTATTGGAAGGCCTTTAGCATATATTACTACACAATTTGAAAGGCTTCCAAAATCTTCTTTGGGTCTAGGAATATTCTGTTTAATGGCCCACCAATTAAAAAGCTCACTGGCTTCTTCATGATTCAATTCCTTTACCTCATAAATCGCATCAACTCCATGTTATTTTAATAAACTTGTATCTTTAGTTATAATGATTCTACTTTTTACACCATACCAACTGTTTTTTCCAGCCAAGTTTTCTAATTGGTCTAATTCGTTCACATCATCAAGAACAATAAGAACTCTTTTTGTGTGAAGTCTTTCCTTTATCACATTGATTCTTTCACTAGTATCACTAAATTTTGGCCTTTTACCCTTTATGATATCTTGAAAAAGTGTCTTTTGTAATTCAAGTAGACCATCTTTGGATTTCTCTCCAACACCTCTAATAAAGCTACTACCATCAAATTGATATGAAATATCATTATATACGGCCATAGCAATGGTAGTTTTACCAATTCTATCAATTCCATAGATACCAACCATGTGAACCTCATCCGATTCAGTTTTTATCAAGGATTTTAACTACTTCAAATGAAAGTCCATTCCAATCATGTTGTCACCCACATGTAAAGGTTTACGCTTCAATCTTGTAATAATGTCTTCACGAATCTTTTGAATAACCTTAGCCTCATGTCTACCAATTATAAAATAAAGTACATAGGATTAGAATGAGTCACAAATATAAATGAAATGAAGGAATTTGGTGATGTTGGTGCAAGTCATGATAACAGAATTCTTAGCAATAGAATGTAAAATAATAAGCATTGTACTAGACTTTTTCTATAAATTGTAAAATTGTAAAAAATTTTATTATAAATTTGTACAAATTTTTATTCTAAAATTGTAAAAAATTTTAAGAACGCGGCATAAAATAAACATGATCAAGGTGATAGAGACAAGATTTAGGGATCTTAAAGTGAGGACACGATCCTTCATGGAAGAAAGATAAAAAATTCGCTAGTGCTAAAACTAGTTAGAAGTTTGGACATGTTTTTTTTTACACTATCACCCTCTAAACTAGTGTTCATAAATTAAAAGTTTCAGGTTAATTTTGAATATAATATATTGAATTATAATAATAATAGTAGTAGTAATAGTGATAACAATAACATAATGATAATATTAGTAATAGTAATTATAACTAATATTGATAGTTTTTTGTTATAAGCAACAACATGAATAATAATAATAATAATAATAATAAAGTAGAAAAAGAAAAATATGAAGAAAAAAAAATAAAATGGAAAAAATAAATAAATAAAGCTATTTGACCTTTTCTATTTATTAATCAAATAGTTAAATACTTTGTAATAATTTTTCCTCCAACTTGGGTATTTACAACAAATTAACATCCATGGCACTTTACAGCACAATCCTTCCTAAATTCTCACCCTTTTTCTCTCCCCAAACTATCCTTACACCATAGATTATTTATCTAAACCTATTTATTAATAAAATAAAGGGATAATTTACTCATAGGTCTCATCATGAAATCAAAGTTTATTATTTGAATGTTATTGTAGATACATGCAAAATATATATATATCAATATCTGCTAGAAAACTGAGAGTTTCTATCACAATACTTGACTACTTAAAAGAGGGATTCATTGCAAATATTCACATCCTTCATGCACTGCATGGAAATATTATTGATGACAGAAGAATAAATAAAATAGGAAATATATTTGAAACCCATTGATGCAAATTTGTTCTACATTCTTCACATTTTTTAGTCACGTATTCTTTTTATAATCGCCATGCAAAAGGACCACTTCAACCATTTGCTCATTTCAGACTTTTATAAATCAATCTTATAATTGCATATTCAAAAACTAGTAGCACAAACTTTGTCCTTGCACAATTTATTTATACTGTATGGACAAGGTTATTATGAAGACAATTATTAACTCTAAGAAAATATTTTCTTTATTTATTTGACTTTTTCTATACATTCTTGATTTCATTTTATTACTGGGTGAATTTTTAAAAAATGGACTTTATTTTAAGATTGTGTATGATAGTATTTCTACTTAAAGTATTTTTAATGAAAGTGTTTTTAAGGAAATCACCAATTAAGTATTATAAGAAATTGGATTTGCAAGAAGGTTTCTTTTTCATTCAATATCACTTTCTACACTATTACAACCTATTTATATATTTCTTGAAGATGAGATAACTAACTAACAATTTACAAGTACATTAGTTAAGCCATAATAGAATAACAAATGGGACTGTTATCTGGTGTAGATGAGGAGTATTCTAGTGGAGTTTGATAGTTAGTTTTGAGACTATTATGAGGTTCAAGATCCCCCCGCAAGCTCATAGGGTGAGGAACCACAGAGAGTTTTGTACGAAGAGTGATGAACTGTGAGCTTGTGGTAAATGCTTGGTGAAGATGTCAGCTACTTGATCTGTGGAGGGGATATATTGAATTTGGATTTCTTGACGTAGAACCTTATCACGAATGAAGTGAAGATCTAATTCCACATGTTTGGAACGTGCATGAGAAACAGGGTTGGCCGCAAAGGCTACAACACTTTGATTATCACACTAGAGCAAAGGAACAGTTGCTTGAGAGATACAAAGTTCTTTTAATAATGCTTGCACCTATGTAATTTTAGCTGTGAGGGAAACAAAAGCCCGATACTCCGATTCAGCGCTGCTACGGGAGACTACCTTTTGTTTAGTGGAAGACCAGGAGATGAGATTTGGTCCCAAAAATATGCAGTATCCTCCAGTACTACGACGATCATCTAGGGATGATGCCCAGTCGACATCAGTGTAGCCTTGGAGTTCAAAGGATAAGGAGGCGTGTAATGACAGACCATGAGAGGAGGTGCTTTTGAGATAACATAGAATTCGTTTAACTGCATTCCAATGGGTTGTGGTTGGGTATGCCATGAATTAGCATGCTTTATTTACAAAAAATGCAAGGTCTGGACGAGTGATGGTAACGTACTGAAGTGCTCCAACAGTGGTTCTATATAAGGAGGCATCTGGAAGAGGATCTCCATCAACAAGAGAAAGTTGCTGCCCGAGAGCTCCACGTGTGCGTACTGGTTTGGCATCAACCATATCAGTTCTATGTAACAAGTCTTGTATATATTTTTGTTGACTAAGATGAAGAGAATCTAACTGAGAAGTGACTTTAACTCCCAAAAAATAGTTAAGATTATCGAGATCATGAAGAGCAAATGTGTTGCTGAGGTGCTTGATGAAGGAGAAAACCCAAGTTGTGCTGCTCCCGATGATGAGAATGTCATCAACATATATGAGTATAATGAGTAAATCTGTAGTTATGTGATGGAAAAAGAGTGAGGTATCAACCCGGGAATTTGAAAACCAAATGTGAGTAGATAGGAGCTGAGCTTAGTGAACCACGCTCGGGGAACTTGTTTGAGTCCATAAAGTGCCTTGTGAAGACAATAGACATGAGACGGGTTTTGGGTGGTCACAAAACTAGGAGGTCGATGCATGTATACTTGCTCTTGGAGATCTCCATTGAGGAAGGCATTTTGAATGTCTAGTTGTCATATTGGCAACTGAAAAGATAGTGCAATAGAGAGAACAATATGAATGGTCGAAGGCTTAACCATCGGGCTAAAGGTTTCAGAGTAATCAACTCTCAAAGTCTGATTGAAGCCTTTGGCAACAAGTCGAGCCTTGTAGCAATCAATGCTTCCATCTGGTTTGTATTTAAGTTTAAAAACCCATTTGCAGCCGATAAAATTTCCATGTGGAAGAGGTGGAACCAAAGTCCAAGTATTTATTTTTAATAGATCTGTGTACTCAGCCTCCATTGCTTGGAGCCATTTAGGGTCTTGTAAGGCTTGCTTGACTGTACATGGTTCAGCTGGTGCAGAGACGATGAATACCTTTTTTTTTAGTGTTCCAGTTTTGGATCAAGTTAGCATGGGATGACAGTTGGTCTTGTGGAAAGTGGAAATAGAATTGGAGGTGGATGAATTAGAGAATGGGATTTGATTTATAGGAGTAATGGGGATATGAGATGTAGAATTATGAGACGTTGGTGGAGAGAAAACTGAGGATGGTGAGAGAATTAATTGTGAAGAATGAAAAGGAACTGGAACTGCTGGGGTAATAACTGGTTGGAAAGATGTTGGAGACGATGGAAGAGAAGTAGATGAATGAAAAGGGAAATTTGACTTATCAAATATTACATGCCTAGTGATGTAAATTCTATTGGTGGAATGATGGAGGCACAAATAACCTTTGTGGGACAAATTGTAACCAAGAAAGATACATGGAGCTGAACAGTGAAGGAGTTTATTGGATGAATATGGTCGTAAATATGGGTAACAAAGACAGCCAAAAGTTTTGAAAAAACTGTAGTTTGGAAGTTTATGGAAGAGAATTTGAAATGGAGACATATGTTGAAGGGTTGGAGTGGGCATACAATTGATGAGATGGACTGCTGTTTGAAATGCATAAGTCCATAATTTTAAAGGTGGGGAAGCAGTGTTAAGAAGAGTTAGGCCAGTCTCAACAATGTGTCTTATTTTTCTTTCAACCCATCCATTTTGTTCCGGAGTGTGTGGGCATGAGAATTGATGATGAATCCCATGTTTAGCAAGATGAGGAGCAAGAGCATTGAATTCTCCTCCATTGTCAAATTGAAGGCTTTTAATGGATAGGTTGAATTGAGTTTCAACTAAAGCTTTAAATTTAAGAAATGTAGAAGACACTTGATCTTTATAATGCAAAAGATATATCCAAGTAAACCTTGAAAAATCATCTACAAATAGAAGAAAATAATGAACACCTATTGTGGAAAGGATGGGAGCAGGACCCCATAAATCTTAGCGAACTAGTGCAAGAGGATGAGAAACCCTAGAGGTAGATGAAAAGAAAGATAGCTTATGGCTTTTGGCCAACTAACATGCACAACAAATTTGTTTTGTATTTGTATTACAAGGAATATTACAAGACGCAAGAATTTGTTTCAAGATTGGTGGAGCTGGATGTCCAAGTCTGTTATGCCACTTGGAGAATTCATTTTTTGGTTGAGCAGTAAATGCTAAGTGACTGTATGAAGATGATACTGAACCGTGACAAGGAGTGCTAGGAAACTTATATAGACCTTGTTTAGTTGTGCCTTGGTGGAGAATCTACTTTGTAGTTTTGTCCTTAATGAGATAGATATTGGGATGAAATTCAAAAAAAGAGTTGTTGTCAGTACAAAACTTAGACACACTGATAAGGTTTGTGGTGAGTTGAGGGACATGAAAGATATCTTGAAGTTGAAAAGATTTATGAGAGGAATGAAAGTATTTGGAACCAACACTGGAGATGGGCAATTGCTTACAGTTTCCAACCATGACTTGGTCCTTGCCTTGATAAGGTTGTATGTTGGAGAGTTGACCCTCATTGTGGGATAGATAATGAGTGGAGTCGGTGTCAAAAAACTAGGAATCATTGAAAGCTGAAGAAGGTGAAGCTACCATTGCTTGCATTTTGTTGGTGTTGATTGGTACATTTGATGAAGCTTTGGTAGGGTTTGTAGGTAAGATATCTGGTCCTTGGAAATTAATGTCAAATCTATGATAACAAGAGATTATTGTATGCCTATGTTTGCCACAAAGTTGGCACTGGGGTCTGCTACCAGATTGATGTGTGCGTTGATTTTGTCCATGAGCATTTGGATGTCTACTGTTTTGCTGGTGATGGAATGAATTCTGACTATTAAAAGAAGAGCTAGGTTTCCCAATATGGTATTTTCTGGATTGTTGAGGATGATCTTGAGTAGTTATATGTGCTGAAATGACTTCATCTTCTGCTATAGAATTTTGGAAATGAAGTCTTTGTTCATGTGAGAGCAGAATGCTATGTACTGAATGTAGTGTAAGATCATCTTCATGAGCTGTTAAAGAAGCTATAATAGGATTATAATCAGCTTGGAGACCAGCAAGAAGTTGCAAGATTTGATCATGTTCAGCCACTAGTTCTCCAATGGCAGCAAGACTATCTCTGATTGTCTTCATTTTTAGGATATATTCCATGATGGGTAGAGATCCTTTTCGAGTTGTTTGAAATGCAAGTCTGAGTTGCATTATTCTAGCTTTGGATGAAGCTGAGAAGATTTTCTCAAGAGCTACCCAAGTTGTATTGGATGTTTGGTATCCAATTATCTGTCCCATAATCTTAGGAGTAAGAAAAGAAAAGATCCAACTCAGGATCATGCGATCGAAATGACGCCAGATGAGAAAATCCGGGTTAACTTCACTTGTTGTAGTCATCTGGGGAGGACAAGATTTGAGTCCTTCAATGTGTTCTTTGAATCCATTTGCATATATGATGTTCTCCATTTGAGTTTTCCAAAGAACGTAGTTGTTTCTATCCAGCTTAACAGGAAGAGAATGATTCAGCATGTGAGGCTGCTATGATGAGGTGACTTCTGGACCATGGAATTGTTGCGGATTGGAACTTTGGATGGAATTGGCCATGGATTTATCTAAAAGAAAATCTGGGTGATGAGGATGGACGATGGCTTTGATACCATATAAGAAATTGGATTTGCAGGAAGATTTCTTTTTCATTCAATATCACTTTCTACACTATTACAACCTATTTATATATTTCTTGAAGATGAGATGACTAACTAATAGTTTACAAGTACATTAGTTAAGCCATAACATAATAACAAACGAGACTATTATTTGGTGCAGATGAGGAGTATTCTGGTGGAGTTTGGTAGTTAGTTTTGAGACTGTTATGAGGTTTAACAAGTATTTCTTCATAAATAAAAATGCTTCCTAAAATTTATCAAACACCTAAATTTAAAATAAATTAGAAAAAAAAACTTTTTAGGTTAAAGACAATTCCTAAAATCATTGTCAAATCGACTCTAGATACTAGAAACAAAATTTAAATATATAAATAATTAAAGCTATATGAATGCACTTACTTGCGATAACAAGGTATGTTGGATTGGTCATAGACCAACCAAATCTTGTTCTAATCACTACTATTTTATATAGCAACGATAATTTAGATCAAATTAGATTAAGAATGCATTTGATAGTATTTCTATTCAAAGAGTTTTTAGTGGAAGTGTTTTTAGAAGAATCACCTATCAAGTTTTTCTCTAGAAAACATTATGAATGATTTTTCAACACTATAAGTTATTTTTCAAAATTTTAAAATTGTTTCCTAAAATTTGTCAAACACCAATTTTTTTTTTCAAAAACAATTTTTAAGCTAAAAGCGTTTTCTAGAATCATTATCAAATGGACTCTAAAATTGGTTCATTTCTACATTTTCTTTTAATATATCTTTTTTATTTTATTAAAAAATAAAAGGTAGAGTCAATATGAAATCATGGTGGATAAAATGTTGAATGTTATTTATCAACAAAATCTAATAGTTTAGATTTTTTTATTTTATTTTATTTTATTTTGAATAAGGAAAAAAAAAACATCACCGCCTTGCATAAAATAAAGTAGACACGTGAACAAATAAAAGGCAAAAAAACAAATGAGTAATATAACTAACATTTAATAGATATAATTCCAAAATAGATTGGTAAAGGCTCAATTAAATCTCAAACTTGGGCTAGTTTAGAAGTTCTCAACCAATTCATCTATTTCGTTTAAAATTGACTAGCAATGGCATGGAATAAGGTTTCATATAACTATAAAAAATAAATTTAACATAGGAAATATACCAAGCTTTATTTATAAATAGAGGAAAAAAGGAAATAATGCGAGATAGAATTTCTAAAATAGAGGTAAAAAGATGTATACTTACTTGTTATCCTCAAGGCAATTCTCCACTTTTGCATCATCATCATCTTCATTTCTAAAATAGAGGTAAAAAGATGTAAATGCATCTCCAAAACTTCCCGATTGATTTCGTACATCCGAAGGATTCAAATGGTAGAAAATTGGTAAAACCATTGATTCCTTATGTGTCATACACTCCAAGATCTTTAGGAGTTCATTTAAACACCACTTGGAGTTGGCATAATTTTTTGAGAAAATAATAATAAAAATCCTTGATTCTTCGATAGCTCTTGAGAGATCCGATGCAATATCTCCTCATTTCTCAAGTTCTTCATCATCTCTAAATGTATGAATTCCATATGCAACCAAAATTGCATAAAGATGATCAGTAAAATTCTTACGAGTGTCTTCACCTCTAAAACTCAAGAACACATCATAACTACGGGGATTAGAAGCCATTCTGGATTGGTTCGATTTGGCAAAGTTACAAAAAGGCTTAGAAATGAAAGAAGGCTTTGGATGCTAAAAGACTGTTGTCTCTTTTGTAAGCAATTTTTTTGGTTGGATGCAAGAAAGAAAAATGAAAATTTTCTAAGAAGAAAGAAAAATACTTTGTAGGAAGTGTAAATAATTTTTATTTTTATTTTATTTTATTTTATTCTATTAGTCTTATATTTTTGGGAAGAGTCCTATTGGAATTGTGCTAGTGGAGTCCCATTCCATTTATAAGTAGAATCCCCTTTCACTTTGAGTCATGTTCTGATTACAAGTAGAGTCTTATTGGCATTGTGTTAGTGGCCTATAAAAACATGTCAATCCTCACTCTCTATATATGAATACCAATTTTTTAGAGAATTTTTCAGAGAGTTTTTCAGAAAGTCTTTTCATACATCTATCTGGAGGAATTTTTTCAAAACCCAAGTTATACACATCTCACTTACAGAGTGCACCCAAGGCGAGATATGGTTGTTGAATCCTGGAGGTAGACCACTGGTACCCTAGTGCACCGAGTTCATCTTCGAGGAGGATGGATCTATTTTAAGGACAGTGTTTATCACGCCTCAACCGATAAATTTTTCTTCTTATTAATTATGTTCCTTGTTTGTGTCTTTTGGGCTAGTATTTTGTTTCCATACCCTTAAATCCAACTTACTTCAGAGTCAAGAAGTGGGGCAGCCACAGCTGCCCATATTCTCAATTATTTTTCATTTTCTTTTATACTCCTTTGGATTGAATAGCAGTGGGTTCACATGAGCCAATAACTGACATCAATCATTAATAGTGACACTTGCAACTTATGTATATCATTTCATCACTTTTCTCTTTCACATTTTACTTTTACTTTCCTCCCTATACCATTCAACAACCAACACTCATCCTTTCACATTTGAGCCATGTCCATTTTTCTTGCATTTTGTCTTTTTCATTTTTTTCTTTTCTTTTTTATTTGATTTTTTTTTTTCAATGAAGCTGTGAGAATATCAGTCTTTATTCTCATTTGTTTAGTTCACAAAAATTTATCAAACTCAAGTGACTAAAGTTCAGTAAGATCATCATTTACATTTCATAACACATGCATCAATTGAAGTCATTAAATTGTAGATAATAAAAAATATAATAAAATAAAGACATAAAAGGAAACTCCACAAAAGAAAAAAAGAGAGTTAGAAGGAAATTGTAGGAAGATAAGGTAAGTGATGTGAAAAAGAATAAACAGAATTTTTTTCTTGGTGGGTGGAAAAAAAAATTGACTAACTTCCATGAAATCTTTGGGAAGGAAAAATGTTGAACAAGACTTAGATTCTAGAAGTCTTTTTGTGATTGTTTTTAGTTAGGCGAAAATTTCAAGGAAGATGCAAAGAAAAGAAAATAGAGAGAAACAAACAAAAAAAAAAACTTATTTAAAGTCAATAAATTATTTTATATGTTATTTTAATTTACTTCACGTATTTTTCATCTTTTATATAAAAATTAAATAGTTTTAAAATGTAATTAATTTTAAATATATATATTATTATTTTTTTAATTTTCACAATAATACAAATATGAAAAAAAAAATTCTTGTTTTTTTTACTTTTTTTTTTTTGGTTTTCTTTTCTCAATACTTTTTGCAACCATAGTTGTTGAAAAGTTTAAGACAAATTTTAAGACAAAGAAAATAAAGAAAAAAAATATAATGAAAGCAAAAGTCAACAAAAAGATTGTTTTTCAGATTAAATACTTTTAAAATATATAAATTTTAAATTAATTTTGATTATATTTTGTTTTATTTTATATTTTTACACTAAATCAAATATGAAAAAAAAGCATTTTTCTTAGAAATTTTTTTCCTTTTTCTTAATGCTTTTCTAGAACTAAAAATAGTATAAGAATTGAAAGGTTAAATAATGAAGGTCATAGGATTATGCTTTTTTAACAACAACATCATATCAAAATAATTCATAATCATTTTTAGAGATAAGGATGAAATGAAATTTCTGTAATTCTCAACATCCCTTTGCATTCATATGGTTGGTATTATAGGCCTTCTCAATCATTTTCTTTTACATTATCCCTTTTAACTTTATCATAGACTATAGACTAGTAGTGGGCTCCAATGAAAGTTTATCATAACTGTAAGTTGTCGATATCTTTTCTCTTGTTTACTTCTGTTTTTTCTTCCTTTCACACTCCTTTGTCACCAAAGTCACCATCATAGAGTTTGGCAGCCAAGTCACCTCTTTCAATTAAAAATTTTAGGTGTCATTTTCTCTCATGAAACCTTTTCCAATCACAAATTCTTTTTATTATTTTATATTTTTATATTTATTAATTTAAATATTTTTTGAACATATTAAATATAAAATGATAATATATAGTCTACCATTAATAAAACAAATTAAATGTAAATATAAATAAATAATAGACAAAAAATAAAAATAAAAATAAAACAATACTTAAAACATTTCTATGAATGAGGAATACTAGCAACATTGAGCGAGTCAAGACTCATGGACTATGAGGAAAGGCAAGACGAGGATGTCATGAATTTGGGAGATGAGAATTGATCATTATGAAGTAAGAAAGAAGGCACGCAAACATGGAGAATGGGGCATTAAGCAAAATTCATCAAGTTGCATGAAAGTTTGGAACTCAAAATCTAGTGGCAACATGTACTCTAAATTTGAGGCAAAATTTGGAGTACTTTCTAAAGTCCATGTTGGGCAACCATATATTATTTCGAAGCTTTGAAAGTCAAGAATCCAACACTTCAAACAGTGTGCAAATCGAAGCTAAAACGAAGAGGTCATGGCTATCTGAAGATAACATGAGTAGAGTTAAAGGACCATTAGATCCATTTCGAAATGACCCCAATTTCGAAATCACAAACTGCCACATTGATATTTCACCTCCTTTACTTCGAGAATTGCATCTTAGGTACTCCATCTGCCCTAAGTGGGCCCTACACCATTAGAAATCACTATTTTATTATTTTTAATCATTTTTAGGTAAATATTTGTAAAATAAGTGGTCAATAAGAACATGCTACGTGTTAGGTTTTGTTAGTGGAAACTATAAAAACTCAATATTTAGGTTTTCTAGGGAGTTCTTGATTTTTTTTTTTTTAGGAGTAGAGATGGCTTGATGATTCTTGGGGAGGAGAGAAGAAGACCTTGAAATTTTTTCTTGGTTTGTTTTCTTTCTTCTTTTTATTATTGAATAAACTATTGTGTTTAATTTCTTTGAAATCAAGAATGGTTCTTTTTTATTCTTTTATGACCTATGCATGTGAGGACATGCCCATAAGAAGCTAAAAATCATCTTGGGGTGAAACATGAAAGCTTAGTGTTAAATCCAAAGGGAAACAATGGGTGAAATCGAATTAATAATACAATGAATGAAAGGTTAGGGCACTAGTATGAAAATCAAAATACCCTCTAAAGTTAGTTTGACTTAGGAGATGATACAATCGCATATTCCTTGATACTAGGGATTCTTGGTAATTCTTGATCCCTAGTTATCAAAGGTTTTGTCATTGTTATATACCCTAAGGCAAATTTACACAAAGTGGTAAAAGCCTAAAAACCTTAGACCTAAACCTAGATTTCATGTTCATTCATCTATTAGGTAATTTAATGGAACAAAATATTAAAAGTTAGGATACGGATCAACTTTGAGGTGTAGAACTTAGGTTGATCTCGTTAGACCATGCATTTTTATTATCCTAAGACTATTAAATGATATGCCCTTGTTTCGCCTAAAGGTTTATACTCGAAGTTAGATTGTGAACCCCCAATCTTGATTAATTGAATTAAAAATCAATAATTATTCTATAATTTAAATCGGTTTATTTAGGAAATTTTATCCATATTTTATTCTTATTTATTTGAATTAGGTATTTTTTTTACCTTTGGCAAAGAACTAACCCTTTGAATCCAAAAATAAATAAACATATTAGAGCTTATCTCAAAGGACAACAACCCGAAATGCTACAAAGTCGTGGTAATTCTATCTCTAGTTTTTCTTGGCTAGAGTTATCAATTATTTAGGGTTTAGTATTTTATTTACAACAGAGATTTGTGGTCATATGGTTATACCCCATTTCCTACTCACGTTTGAGATTTTCTCTAATAACGGAGTAAAAATTCCTAATTCTTTATGTCCATGAATTCTTAGAATTATTAATTCAAATATTCTATTCTTACTCCTTGCATTTCATGAATTGTATGGGATATAAGTGACATTATTGGAAAAGTCATTAAAGATGAATCTCAATTGGTTCCACTAGGGGTCACAAAATTTGATACGATTCATGAACATAATTAGAATTCAACATGCTTTTCATAGGTTTGAATTGAGTATAATCAAATTTGGCTCAAATTTGTGTTCACATGCATAACTCTTTTAATAAATAGATGGTTTTTGTGTCAACTTGTATAATATGAATTTGAACCAGATTAACCCATTTAATAATTTTGTTGATTAACCTAATTATAACTTAGATTATTTAATCCATATTTGATTCATTTTAAATTTACTTTTACATAAATAGGTTAATTGAGTCATAAATATGTCTAATTCAAACATTAATTTTATAGACTTATATAAGACCTAACTCTTTACCTAATAAAAGAACCTAATTATTAAAAGGATCAAATGAATTACATGATGTGTTACCTATTTAAAATTTGACAATATTTGAATTTATATTTTTAACTTTATTATTATCCATATTGAGTTTGGATTGACTTATGTGGTAAAATGCCTAGTGTTTGGATTGATTTATGTAATGGAATTGTCACCCCTAGGTTCTACTATAGGTATCTTTTGGGTAGGAACAAAAAAGGCATCAGTAACCGAGTGCTCTCACATATGACATATATACCTCTCCATATTCCAATAGTCTGAACTTGAATTCCATTTGTTTGTACTTTTCTACTTTGGTCCTATTTCTTTATATATTTATCTAGCCGTCTAAATTTAATCGCATATCCAATAAAGTAGATGGAGGATTTGGTAGGCATGGTATCTCAGTAGTTTCTATCTCAATAAACAATATGTTTGCAGCAATCAGTAAATTAAGACTGAAAAGCCGTCCCATTCTAATGAACCAACAAGCTTTGGACATGCATTCTCTCTTTCCTGCAATCTTAATCTATTTTTCTTACCGTTTGTTTTGGGTTACTTCATAGTTTTCTTTCCAACAAATTAGTTATATTTTCAATCTGGTCTCACACATTGTATGTTTCTGCCCATCGTTCTTTAATGCTTAATTTTCTAGCTTTCATGCAAAATCAATATGCTAATAGGAAGTGCAGTAGCTCCTCAATCAGGTTAGTGAGTTCTGGTCGATCGAGTTTGAATTGATCTACTGCAAAATAAAGGAAGAGTCCTTACAGAAAGTGTTAATACTAAAAGGCTGTAGGAAGGGTCTGCAGAGGGGTCTAATTTTAGCCCTATAAAACAAATGACTTTGCAACTTATTGATTCATTGCCAACTCAAGTATGGTTTACTAGAAATGTGAGATATATTTGGTTGCAAGAAAAATTTGGGTGAAAATGAAAGGAAAAGAAAATAGAAAGGAAAAAAAAGAAAATAAAATAAAAAATAAATTTAAAATTAATAAATTATTTTTATATATTATTTTAAACTCATTTAACTTATTTTAAGTACTTGATATAAAGATTGTGTAATTTGAAAAAGTATAAATTTTTAATTACATTTAATTGTGTTTTTACTTCTTTTTTTTTTCTTTTTTTAATACTCTTCAAAAGCCGAACATAACCATAAGGGCCAAATTTATTAACAATGGTGAATGGTGTATTACCTAGCCTAGTCTTATCGTGTGAACAAGTACCTATCCTGTGCATTAATTCTATGTCTTGTAGCAATCATAAGTGATTTTGACCTTGGAAAATTTAGTCTTTCCCAATACGTACGTCAAGAAATTTGATTGTGTAGATATGCATTGGAAGGCCCTAATTTCCATTTTCAAAAGTTTGAACAAAAGAAAATTCTGGTTTGTTTCTTTGTAGGAAGGGCAGGTGAAATTACCACACGAGCTTCTACTTCAATCGTGAGCACAATCTATTCAAAATCTTAATTCTAATTGCTCAATAGAAGGGCCAAAATAATTTTTTTTTTTTTAACAAAGGATATATGGCAGTTTACTCATATACACGTATATAATAATAGAAAATAAATTTCATAAATCATTTTAGTTATATGATAAAAGATTATTTTATAACTTGAAGATGTCCTTTTATGACATGAAGGCGTTATTAATAATGGGAGTCATAAATCATGCATCCAAAGTCTTCCAAAAAGTTAGAACTTGGAAGGAGTCAAGCAAAACTTTGAGCGCGTGCTGTTTGATTAAGACGGATTCTTAAGGTATTGGGTGACTTTTCAGCTCTAGCGTCGGTTTCTTTTGGTAACCATGAGATGGATACTGCTAAGAAATTTTGTATATCACAACATCCATTGACTAAGCCTTCCCTCCCAAGTCTCAGATGGATCTTATCAATAAAAGGCGGCTAACACCCACAGGAAGTTCCCCACACCAAAATCAGCTCTCATCCTGAAACAAAAAGTAGGCAGGAATGGTGGTGCAACTTACGCTAGTAGGTTTGCTGCTATTGGCTTCAGCTGCAGCTGCAACAGTTAATGGTCAAGCCAAGGAAGATTGCCTAGACAGATGTGGGGATGTTAGCATCCCATATCCGTTTGGCACAGATGAGCACTGTTACCTCAGCAGTTATTTCCAAGTTACTTGTGACAATTCCTCCAACCCTCCCAAACTATTACTAGGCGAACTATCTTCAGAGAAAAACAATCTCCAAGTGCTGAACATTTCGCTGGAGGGTGAGTTGCGTATCTTGAACTACATAAGCTATCAATGTCGTTCCAACGATTCTGGTGAGGTCGACCACCTTATCTATAGTCGTTCCCAACTGTGGTCGGGCCAATTCAACATCTCAAGTACCAGAAACAAGTTCACTATGGTTGGCTGTGACACCTATGCCTGCATTGAAGGTCAAAGAGGTGAGCAAATATCCAGGACTGGATGCATCTCAATATGTAACAGCCTTACAGAAGACCAAAATGGATCTTGCTCTGGAAATGGTTGTTGTCAGACCTCCATCCCTGATAGGTTGTCGACTATAAATTTGATAATGGGCAGCTTCTACAATTATTCAAACATCTCGGATTTCAATCGCTGCGGCTATGCCTTTGTTGTGGAAGAATCTCACTTCAATTTCTCCTCCAACGATCTAAAAGATTTGATGAGTAAAGAGAGGCAGCCTATGGTATTTGATTGGGCATTTGGCAAGGACACATGTCAAGTAGATGAAAAAACCCAGACCAATTACGCATGCAAGGGGAAGAGCCACTGCAATAAGAGGAAAACGGGTTGGGGCTATCTTTGCAACTGCCTAGAGGGTTACCAAGGGAACCCATACCTGGAGCTTGGTTGCCAAGGTACTTGAATTTATATTTAGAACTGTCCAATATATTTTCACGAATTGATTTCATAGTAGGCATCTTTTCCTTTTTGATTTTACAGATATAAATGAATGTGAGAATTCCAACCTCAACATGTGTGAACATCCAAAAAGATGCGTCAATACCCAAGGAAATCATACTTGTTCTTGCCCCATGTGGTACCGTGGAGACGGCAGAAAAGATGGTGAACGCTGTATTTTCAATCACTTGCAAATGATTCATGCTGCCATGGGTCAGTGCAGTTACTAATTACTGATAATTCTATCTCAGCTCATACTATAGCAGTTCTCTCAAATGTTTAATATCTCTAATTCATATTTGTGCGAGACATTTTGTGATCGAGTAATTTCAATAACCGAGGTTAATTTGCCAATAAAAAAGACTACAGTAAAAAACATTAGAGTAATTGTCTCTTATGATTATTATGTAAGATGGCCGAGCATGAAATCTCAAATATTGGGTTATAAAATGATAATTGACTTTCAATTTATTTTTATTAATTTAGGCATTGGAGTTGCCTTGGTCGTATTACTGGTGAGCAGCACTTGGCTGTATTGGGCTTTGAAGAAAAGAAGGTTCGTCAGACTCAAAAAGAAATATTTTCAACAAAATGGTGGTTCAGAGCTTCGACAACAACTCTCAGGGCAAGGATCTACCGAAAGAATTAAAATTTTTACCTCTGAAGAGCTTGAGAAAGCCACCAAAAATTATGATGAGAGCAATATCATTGGTCGAGGAGGTTTTGGCACAGTTTATAAAGGAACTTTAACCGATGGTAGGATTGTTGCAATTAAGAAGTCCAAGATGGTGGAACAAAGCCAAGGCAAAGACTTCATAAATGAGGTGGGCATTCTATCTCAAATAAATCATCGTCATGTGATACAACTCTTGGGTTGCTGTTTGGAAACACAAGTGCCTTTACTAGTTTACGAGCTCATCAACAATGGCACCCTCTCCGACCACATACATAATGAAAATAAGGCATCTTCTCTTATGTGGGAAACTCGCTTAAGGATTGCCATCCAAACTGCGGAAGCACTCTATTATTTACATTCTGTAGCATCTACCCCAATCATTCATAGAGATGTTAAGTCCACCAATATACTCTTAGATGACGATTACAATGCAAAGGTGTGTGACTTTGGAGCTTCGAGATTGGTTCCATTGGATCAAACTCAGTTGTCTACAGCTGTTCAAGGAACTCCTGGATACTTAGACCCTGAGTCTATGCAGACATACCGAGTGACCGAGAAAAGTGATGTTTATAGTTTTGGAGTGGTCCTTGTAGAGCTACTCACAGGAAAGAAAGCACTGTTTTTTGATAGACCCAAGGAGCAGAGAATTCTAACTATGTTTTTCCTCTTTGCCCTGAAAGATGACAGCTTATTTCAGGTTCTTGAGGGTTGTCTAGTGAACAATGGAAACCATATGCAGATTTTGAAAGTTGCTCAGCTTGCGAAGAGGTGCCTAAGCGTAAAAGGGGAGGACAGACCCACAATGAAGGAAGTAGTGTTGGAACTAGAGATGATAAGAATGACTGGGGAAAATGCTGAACAGAATCCAGAAGAAAATACATACTTGCTTGGAGAATCATATGCTCACTACTATTTGGGTGGTGGTGAATCATCCATTGCAACACAGAGCATGGCGGGCAGTTTCTTGTTACCAGTAAGTAATGCAAGATAACAGTTTTCTGTGTGATGGACAAATAAAGAAAAATAGAGAAAGATGGTGTACTGTTTGCTGTGTCCTGATTAGTTAAATAAGATAGAATATAAAGAAAAATAAAGTTGTGTGGGAATATTTGACTGTATATCTATGGTTGTCTTAGTAAGTAAAACTCAATTTTATGTAAGTTTTTATCTCTGTTTTCTTTGTTATTAGTCAGTGAAGTGTAATACTTTCCACTATTCCTTCATACTGTAGCTGTGGCTCTATATATATTTCATTATTAATCAAAGCATTGATCCACTATGATTAAATAAGAGTGCAAGAGGTCTTCTTCAAGCTCATATATTTTTATTTAGTTTTTTTCAATTTAAATGACCTTTCCAGTGTTTTTTCATTAATTTTATGGTGAGCTTTTTTGCATCTAATATGAATAAGTGAGTAAATTTGTTGTCTAAGGAGTATATAGAACTCACTCCTTGAGAATTTAATGAACATCTCTATTTAGTTTTAAATGTCAAACACTAGCTTTCAACCTTAGCCTTTAATTTGTTCTCGGCCATTTTGTATGATTCAATACAGTATAGCCTTATAGCGTGTTCAAATCGCTGGGCTGATTGTTTTTGCATTCCCCCTCCATCCTACAATGTCCAAATACATAAAAATACCTTGGCCGCAAATAGGAAATCAGTGGAAGCCACAGCGCCTTGCATAAGACTTTCTTTTGGCAGCTTATAATGTATGGCAATAAAAGATAGAGGTACAGTAGGACAAGCCATGCTCATGAACAGCTAATCAATAATTTGTCTCACTGAAATGGTGAAGTCTTCAAACAAGGCATCGGTCTTCAAATCATGAATTACAGTTATCGGTAACCGTGGATTGACCTGGTCATGTGGTGGATATTTCACTAAGCACTCTGGGGACTTTGTTCCTGACCATTTTGTATCATTCAATGCCTTACAGACTGTCTCTCTTCACACCTCCAATGCCCTAGAAGCTCCAAACGCACAAAAGTAGCTTGGGGGCGTGAAGATGAAAAAGGGCAAGCCATAGCCTTGCATTAATTAAAAGGTACAGTGGGACAAGCCATGCATGCCCACTTCACTCATAATATTTGCTTAAATCAAATATTGAAGTCTTCAAACAAGTCTTGGTCTTTAACGGTCCGACCTTGCTCCACGTTCATTAATACGAATCCAATTGACCCCGTAAACGCTTTTGGAATCAAATGTTGGTCTTATTGGAGCTTACTTAATAAGCACTAGCCGTTGGTTTCAATTTTATTATAAGAATGTAAGATCAGGATTTCGTTGTGTCTTGTGGAATTAATTAAGCTAGTCCTCATGTTGGATTGGAAATTTAACCTATAGCCTTAGCCTCATTCTGAGGCCAGTAATTTCACAATTATAGTAATATTTATTGATAAAAATAACTGAAGTTTTATTAATTACTCTAAAGCTTTAATTACCCTTTTGGGTGATCAAATGCTATTTCTTATTTATAATTTTAGATAATTTATTAATTATTCTAAAACTTCTTTTTTTTTTTTTTAATATTACTTTGAACCCACATTTTTAAGTATGTCTTCACTTGATGGCGAGACTTGTTTTTTATTTATGAAAAATAGATTTTCAAAAAAGTTGTAGTAGCTACTTATTTTTGTTTTTTTAAAAGGAAAAACAACATAAGAAATAAAACCATAAAATGACATCTTTTTTGAAGGAAAAACAAAGTTTGTGAAAAGTGAGTCTAGACCCAAGGGTCATATTATTTATTGAGAAGATACCATAGGGTAACAACCCTCTAAGTCCCAAAGAGGTCTCTACTAAACAAGTGAAGGGAACTAAGACGATTAACCAATAAATTATGGATACCAAAAATCAAGTACGAAAATACAAGAAGACATAATAATAATAAACAAGCAACCGATGATGAATATATGAGTTATGTATATCTAAAAGCCAAAGGATCAAAGCCAAACTCAAGAGTACAACATGCATGTTAAATAAACCAACCACTCAAAGGTGGAAAGAAACGTACATCAATATTGCCCAAAACAAGGGCAACGAGCCAAGAATCTCCTCTCAAGTGAAACACTTGGTTTCTAGTATCATAAAGCCTCATCTTTAAGCCATGTCTTCTTCAAAATATCCCAATGCTTCTCTTCATTTTCCACTCCCAACATTTGGATATAGTTTCCCTTCAAAATGCAAGAGAGAAGTCATTTGAAAATGAACCCCAAGAGCCTTATTTATAAGCCAAGGGAGGGTGGAGATTTTGACATATGTCATCATCTCCACCAAGGCTTTCCTTCTTCAGAACTAAAACCAAATTAAAGGGAGACCCTAAATGCAGGTTTAGGCCCACAAAGAACATCTAAAACTAGTCTTAGAAAATATGAAAAAGGAAATGGCCTAAAACAAAAGTAAGAAATGGGCTTAGGACAATTTTTAGGGTTTATAAATATGTCCATCTTTGGTAGAATTCACAAGTATAAGGAATGTGAACACCTGAGTGAAATGAAAGTGTGAATAATGAATGAAACAAAGTGAATTATACCGAATAACAAGAAAGAGCACCAAAATTGGCATAACACAACTTAGGCTTGCTCAGACCAAAACAAAAACAAACAAGCCCAAAATATTGAGCAAGGAAAGAGGACTCCTAGGGTGCCACTAAAGTTACACTATAGGAAGACTCCCTACAAAAGACCTTTAAAAGTGATTTGAAAATTAGTGTCAAAGCTAAGTAGCAATTGAACCACCAAGGAATACAAGAACAAACACAAAAAAAAAAAAAAAAAGTCTACACATGTACTATGTGAGGACACAAAGTGAGGGGCATCAAACAATGCGATCAAACTTGCACTATGAACTCAAAGGGTTGCATCGCATGCAATGGGAGAGAAGAAACTTAGAAATAGTATGATGAAAAGGTGAATGCAAATGTGATGAACAGTTTTAACTAGGGATGAATGAATGAACAACTTATGTTCGTTGATGCAATATACAATTCTAGGCTATATGAATAGTACGGGGTTATGAATGAGATGAGAAACTTAAGGATTATGAGCCTTAGGCTTTGAAATGGGCTAAAGGGGTGTCTCTGTCTGCAACATCGAGTGGTCACTGAAAGGTGACTGAAATGATGAAAAACTTAAGGCTATGATGCAATGAACAACTCGAGGTTATGATGCAATGAACAACTTAGGGTTATGTTACAATGAACAACTTGGAGTTGTGATGCAATTAACAACTTAAAGTTGTGAGCTTTGGACTTTGAAATATTAGCCAAAAAGAAGATCGTGGTCCGTCGACTTCAAGTGAAACCACTCAAAGGGTAACTGAAATGGTGAAAAACTCAATGTTATAATGTAATGAATAACTCAAGACTATGATTAATGAATAACTCGAGGTTGTGATGCAATGAATAGCTCAGGGTTGTGATCTCTAAGCTCTAAAAGATTGATCAAAAGGGAGATCGTGGTCCGCAACTCCAAGTAAAACCACTCAAGGATGATTGAAATGATGAAAAGATCAAGGGTATGATGTAATGAATAACTAATGGTTTTGTGTGTGATAGGACAAATAAAGAAAAATAGAGAAAGATGATATACTGTTTGGTGTGTCCTAATTAGTTAAATAGGTGAGAGTGCATTTGACTGCATCTATGGTTATCGTATTAAGTAAAACTCAATATCGTGTTAGGTTTTAAAACAATAAATAAATAGAAAAACACATTTGACAATTAGTAAACAAAAATGGTTTTCTTTGCTTAAAGATAATTTTCTTTTCTTAAAAAGAAAAAATAGAAAAATAATTATGCAAATATGAAGAATGATTAAAAATAAAATACTACTAGAAAAGTTATTTTTGAAACATATTTAAAAATAAAGAAAATAGGTTAAAAATATTTCATTTTCCAAAATAGTTTTGTTCTATAAAACATTATAAAATAGTTTTAAAAAAGTATTCTCAAAAATTGTTTTTGAAAATACTTCTCAAACAAAGCCTTAATTTATATTTTCTTTGTTATTGATCAATGACATGTTATACCTTCCACTATTATTTGATGTTATAGTTGTGTGTGTGTGTGTGCGCGCGCGCGCATGCATGCATGCGAGCATCTTAAAATTATATCTCTCTCAATTTTGTGAACAAGCTTTTATTGATGACCTTTCCTATGTCTTTTTATTAATTTTATGATGCTTAATTTTTTGCATTTAAATAAGTGAGCAAATTTTTTTTCTAAGGAGGAGTACATAGGATTCACTTCTTCAGTTTTAAATGTCAAACACTAGGTTTCAACCATAGCCTTTTTTTTATGGAAGAAAACTAATGGATCTATTTTGATTTCTTGGGGGTCTTTGGTTTTTTTGACTCAAAATCTCTCAAATAATGCTCTTACTACTGAGATTCACAAGAGAAGAAAATGTAAGGAACTTAGTAGAAAACTAATTGGCAAAGTTATAGTCTTAGTATACTTTTGGAACATATTAATTGAGAGCTTATTGAAAACCAACCAGCTAGGAATACCCTTTGTTTGATTGATGAACTAAGAAAAACAATTACAAAGATTTTCTTTGTATTAGTAACAATAGCTTAGTTCACATCTTGTCTTCTTGAGTTTTATACATATATATAGGTGTAACTAGAAATTTTGGAATTAGTTAGCTCTGCTAACTAATTATAGAGTTAGCTGAAACTAACTAAACTAATTAACCACTTGTTTCAACTTGCCCCCTCAAGCGATGCTATGCCTTGGCAACTATGATCTTGTCACAAAGTAGTTCAAATCGAGTAGTGGTTAAGGGCTTAGTCAATAGATCTGCAAGTTGTTCTTCAATTGGCACATACCTTACATCCAGCTCTTTTGCAATAACTTTTTCTCTCACAAAATGAATGTCAATCTCTATATGTTTTGCTCTTGCATGGAACATAGGATTTGAGGCTAAAGATCCTACTCCAATGTTATCACACCACAATATAGGACTATGCATAGTTTTGACTCCAAGTTTAGCAAATAAGCTTTGTAGCCAAACTATTTCAGTTGCGGCTTGAGCTAAAGCTTAATACTCACTCTTAAAACTTGACCTTGCTACAATCTTTTGCTTTCAAGAACTTCATTGAATCAAATTTCCTCTAAGAAAAATATAATAACCACTGGTAAACCACCTATCATTAATGTTACTAGCCCAATCCATATTAGAGAATCCTTCAAGGACCAAACCTTTTGTTGGTTGAAATTTCAAGCCATATCCAATTGTGCCTCTTAGGCACCTCAGTACTCTTTTGTAGGCATGCTATTGTTAAACTGTAGGTGCATGAGGAATTTTACTAAGTTTGTTTACAACAAAAGATATATCAAGTCGAGTCATAGTCAGATATTGAAGTTTTTCCCAATGACACTTCGATACAGGGAGGCTTGCTCAAATAATTTATTGTCATTTGAGTATAACTTAACCCCAATCGAAAGAACTCTTGAACTTGGATTAGCTTTTTCCATCGTAGCCTTTTCCAAAATATCCAAAGTATACTTTGTTTGGGTTATGTAAAGACCGGTTTGATTTTTATATGTCTCAAATCCTTTCCATAGTCTTTAATGCAAACTTTTCATTTAAATCCTTCATTACCTATTGAATCAAATTAGTATCATCACTAAGTTATCAAAATGTCATCTATATAGACGAACAAGAGTAGTAATTTGCTTTCAGATTTATTTATGAAAAAACTAGTATCAAATTTTGAATTTTCAAAACCCCAATGCAATAGAGCAATTTTAAGCTTGTCAAACCAAGCCCTTAGTGCTTGTTTTAGACCATATAGAGCCTTGTGTAGCTTGCAAATATGGTGTGGAGCATGTTGATCAATAAAACCAATCAATTGAATCATGTACACAATATCTTGTAGGTCTCCATTTAAAAATACATTGTTGATATCAATTTGTTGAATATACCAACCTTTTGTAACAACAATAGTAAGCACTAGATGAATGGTTGATGATTTGATAATAGGACTAAAGGCATCAAAGTAATCAAGCCCTACTATTTGTAGGATTATATTTTACTCGAAAAATCCATTTGTTGTTCATAGGTTTTATATCTTGTGTATGAGGCACTAAGCTCCATGTGTTATTTGACAAAAAAGGAATCATATTCATCATCCATTGCCTTTTTCTAGTTTAAATCCAATAGAGCTTGTTCCACACTAGTAGGTTCCACAACCGGAGTATTTAATTTTTGTTTGGCAAAGAAGACCTTTGGCTTGAAATTTCCAAACTTGGATCTAATTTGCATAGGATGAGTATTTTGAATAGATGAAGAATTAGATTTAACAATTTGATTCTCATCATTGACTTGATTCTCAGATTGTAAAATATTGGGATCCTCAATAGTATTAGTTTTAGCAAGTTGTAACACTTTATTTTTAATAGATGCACTAGCCAAAGATGATGATGAAACTATTGTTTTAGGTAAAATAACTATAATAGAAGTTAAAGAATCATTTGGTGAAGGAACATGCCACATACTAAAGATAGTGGATTCGTTTATGGCAGTAAAAGCGAAATCAGTAGCACTGGACCTTTTAACTTGAAAACTAGTGGCAAAAGGGAAACCATCTTCATCAAATGAGACACTCTTGGCTATGTAAATTTGACTTGAAGAACTCGAACAATGATACCCTTTATGCACCAAGTTATAACCAAGGAAAACACACTTGGAAGTATGAAAGGCAAACTTGTGTTTATTATAAGGCCTTAGATGAGGAAAGCAAGCACAACCAAAAACGCTTAGAAGCTTAGAATATGGTTTTCTATGTTAAAGATATTCAAAAGAAGAAGTATGATTGAGAACTTGGGTGGGCAATCTATTTATAAAAAATACTACAATCACAAAAGCATCCCACTAGAAATAAAGAGGCATGTGTGCTTATGCCAAGAGCGTTAATCCAACCTCAACTATATGTCTATGTTTTTGTTTTGCTTTTCCATTTTGCTGATGAGTATGAGGACATGGATGTTTGAAAACCACACCTTGTTAAGCTAGAATGGGCAAAAGAGGCTTATATTCACCTCCCCAAGCAGTTTGAAGACATTTTAATTTTCTATTGAATTATTTTTCTACAAAGCTTTGAAATTGCAAAAAAATATCTTTTGTTTCAAATTTTAACTTCATTGGAAATATCCACGTATAGCGAGTAAAATCATCCACAAAGTGAATGTAATATTGATAGCCTTTTATAGACAAAATAGGTGAAGGTCCCCAAATACCATAATATACTATTTCTAATGGAGTAGAAGTACTTTTATTCAATGCGTTCAAAAATTTGTTTGACAAGCTTTTCCATACTGATAAGCATCACAGAATCAAAGGTAGTCAGTTCTTAGAGACATAATTAAATTCTTGAGTACTTTATTTAACACTTGAGCATGAAGATGACCAAGCCTACAATGCCAAGTGTTCACAATTTTGATAGAAGCCTCATTAGATCTGACCTATGCTAGAGAAATTAAAGGAAAACTAGAACCAGAATGTGAGATAGATTTTGAACTTCCTGAGAGCACTGGAACATCATAAAGCCCTCTTTTAAGCTTGCCCTGCATCAAAATCTTCCTCATGTTCTTGTCCTTAACAAAACAATAATCATTATAGAATTCAACGACATTGTTGTCCTTGGTGAATTTAGATATACTTAATAAATTTTTTGTAATTGCAAGCACCTGTAAGATATCATTAAGATATAATGGGTGTGATAAAAAAAATTTGATGATATAGTTGAAGAACCAATATGACAAATCTTTAAAGAATTATCATTTCCAACAAAAAGTTTTTCCTTGTCTTTGTAGCCTGTCTTGAGAGTTAGCTTATTGAGATCAGCAGTAATGTGATTTGTGACTCTTGTATCCATTTACTAGTTAAGGTCATTGACAATGGCTGGCATGGCAAAGTAAGCTTGAGCATTGTCTTATAAATGAGTGCCTTGAGATGGAGCAAAATTTTCATATTGTGAATGTACTTGTGATCCTATGAAGCTAATGTTGAAATGATAATAACATTCCAGTGCAATATTATCAACTTTGCCACATAACTGACAGACAGGCTTGTTTTCACTTCCTCTTCCTCAACCACAACAAAAAGGACTATTGTTAGGAGCCTTAGAAAATTGATAACTGTTTTTTCTGTGACCTTGTTTGACAGCAAGATTTGTAGAGGGACCAATATGGATATTTGAAACAAAGTTGAGTTTTTGAAGTCTCATCTCATAATTTTGAAAGAGGGATTAAGCTTCTTCAAGATAAACAAAATATTTCCTTAACTGAAAATTGACAATTACAACATCAAATTCATGACTTAAACCACCAAAAATGTGCATCAACAATTGATCATCGAGATAGGTACATTAATTGCATACAAAGTATCTACAATTTCCTTCATTTACATAAAATAATCAACAATGCTTAGGGAGTGTTTTGAAGTTTCTTACAACTTATTTTGAAGATGTTGCACCTGAGATTTGAAGTTGATGAAGAACAATTGATAGAAAGTACTCCACGCTTCAATAGCAGTTTTACATCAAACAATATGGCCAAACATCGATTTCGAAATAGAAGAAAGAATTCAACTCATGATGGACTAGTCTGTTCTATTCTAGATTAAAAAAATTTTGGTTGATTATTAAAGAATTGTCATCTCCATTTGAGATGAAACGAGAACACATTATTGTTCCAAGCAAATATCCTTCAAGATCAAGAGCTTGAATAGTCGGAAGAACTTGTGAACGCTAGAATCCATAGTTATTTCTTGTGAGTTAATTTCAAAGATAGTTAAGGAAGGGTAGATAAGAATGTCAGATAAGGGGCTGCCATCAATGTTGTTCCACTTGTGCAAGAAATGCTTGATGAAGAGAGACTAGCATTCATTGTAGCAATTTAAGCCATAGACGCAAGTCGTTCTGGCTCTGATACCATGTTTGATTGATGAACTAAGGAAAACAATTATAAAGAGTCTTCTTTGTATTGGTAACAGTAGCTTAGTTCACATCTTGTCTTCTTGAGTTGTATACATATATATAGGTGTAACTAGAAAATTTTGGAATTAGTTAGCTCTGCTAACTAATTACAGAGCTAGCTAAAACTAATTGAACTAATTAATCACTTGTTTCAACTCTCTTTGGTAATCTAACCTATAGATGTTTCTAGGCACTAGTTAAGTGTGTGAGGACTGAATTCATGGGACCCTCAATCCTTGGCTAATTAGAAGTTCTTTTAATATTTTATAAATTTCGAGTTAATTTCATCAAATTTCAGCAACCCTTATTTTCAAACAATTTCCATACCCAAAATAGAAAGCAAAAATCACCACCTTTTTGGAAACTAAGGTCACATTTGAACATGTTTTCTGATACTTGTTTTAAAAAACAGTTTTCAAGTTTAAAAAAAAAAAAAAACAAAAACAAAAAATAGTCTTTCAGTGTTTTACAAAAACAAAGGTATTTGGCAAGTTATTTTAAAAAAAAAACAATTTTTAAAAATAAAAAATAAAAACCTTGTTTGAATAAATTGTTTTCAAAATTATTTTTTATTTTGTAAAAACATTGTAAATTTGATTTATATAATATTATTAAATTTAATTCAAGTCTTATTAAAGATAAAAAAAAAATAGTTTTGTAATTACAAATAAATTAAAAAATAAATAGTTTTTAGTAAAACATGAATAGTAATATTATAATAAAATCATAAATTATATTTTTTTAAATCATAATTTTTTTTTTAAATGCTATTTTATTATATGTTAGAAACATAAGGATATTAACATCTTTGTAATTTTTGTTATAAATAAATAATAATATTAATTTTAAAATAATAATTGTCAATAGTATTTTATTTAAAATGAATAAATAATAAAGTTTAATTTTTTTTACATGTAAATAAGCCCAAGTTTTTATTACATACACACCTTTAGTACTCAATTATGAATATAATATTTTATAATGTTTTGATTTAATCTGTAATCAATTGGATTAGTTTTTTATTCCAAATTATTCTTAAAAATTAAAAGATTCATTAAACAATTTTAAATTATTACTTATATCTTAATTTATAATCTATTTACCTAGAGTCATTATAAACCAATTTTTATTTATAAATTTATGGCATTAATGAGTTTATTATTTCAGTGTCAAATTATTTTTAAAAATTACTAGACTTATTACTAAATCTAACACATTAGGTATTGTATAATTTGGAGTTTATTTGCCTAGTGAAAAAAAATTTGGAATATAATGATTCTATGTAGAAAAAAAGCAATAGAGTCGTTCTAAACTAATTTTTGTCCATAAATTTCTGATATTAATTGGATCATTATTTGAATTTTAAGTTATTTTTAAAAATTACTAAACTCATTAATGAATTCAATGCATTAAGTCTTGTTTAACTTGGATTTCATTTGCCTAATGAAAAATAAAATAAAATAATGATTATATGTAGAAGAGAAACAATAGTTGTTTTATACCAATTTTTGTCTATAAATTTATAGTATTAATTAAGTCACTATTAGAGTTTTAAGTTACTTTTACACTATTTGAATTTTAAGTTATTTTTAGAAATTACTAGACTCGTTAATAAATTTAACACATTAAGTCTTACTTAATTTGGAGTTTATTTGCCTAGTGAAAAAAATTGTATATATATATATATATAACTATCCAATTCATTTAAAATAAGTTTTGGTTTATGACTTTCTAATGTTATTGAGTTACGTAACTTTTTAGTACTAGTTAAATTAGTTTTTTTTTAAACATTAATAAAATTTATATATCAAATATAATTTGATTTGGAATTTATTATTTTAATGAAAAATTTTAGAGAAGTTAAAAAGAATATAGAAAAACAAGTGTAATAAAAGGAAAATCGTATTTAAAGATTTGCAGTATTGATATTAGATTATAGAGAAAGAAAAAGAATAACATCATGTTACAATTTTATTTATTTTTATGGTTTTTTTTATTTCTCTATGCTTTCCTTTTGTTTTTAAAATTGGACCCAAGGAGAGAGAAAAGAAAGATATCATATTCAATTTTGTTTTTTTCAAATTGAATTTTATTTATTCAATTCATAGTTCAATTATTTACATTGTGACCATTTGTGACACCCTGAACCTGAAGGTTGAAGGCACTACAGTAATTTCATATATCAAATCAAAACCAAAACTAAAATAAAATATTTAAATCATAAACTCAATGATTCTCCCACACGCTTAAATAAAAATTCTAAAAATTAATATTGAATTCAGTGTTAAGTAAACCATCCTAAAAAAATAAAAATAAAATAATAATAATAATAATAATAATAATAATTCAATGCTATAGTAGTTTCTAAATCTCTCCTCACCAATGTCAGTTGTACTTGAAAAAAGGAATGAAGAAGAGTGAACTCAACAGTTCAATAAAGAAAAATAATTCTATAAAAAGGATTAAGTATAGTATCCAATTAAATCTAGGGAGATATCATTTTATTTTTTTTACAAAAATCAATTAGCAAGTAAGTTTTTCCAAGTCAACAATTAAATTCGTTTTCTTTGAAATATTTAACACTTTTAATTCAAAGATAAAATAGCATAATGCACTTTGCATAATCATATCATATACAAAAGAATTTCTCAAAAAAACATTTACTCTAATCCATAATCATATTATGGAACTTGCACTAAGTGGCTAGCCTCAAAATGTTCCTCTTACTGGTGGACGGAACGATTTCCAATCAATGGCATACCAAAGGCCAATAATACCCTTATTGGATAGGGTTGCACTGCATCATTATCCCTAAAAAAAAACCTATGTTCCAGTAGGGTAACACCTAGAGGAGGGTGAATAGGTGTTTGTTAAAGATTATAATATATGGATTGAAATTCTTAACCCTAATAATACACAAAGTGGATATTAAGCCTTATTGAAACAAGTAAGTCTTGTGGGATATTATGAATAGGCAATAGAACACATCCACACAAGAAACAAACGATTTTACTTGGAAAACCTTCACACCAACTATGAAGATAAAACACCACAAAATCTAGGATATCTAATCTAATAATTCACTATATGAGATCAATATACATAGATTTACCTAGTCGTTTATCCTAAAGACTAACTCTCCAATACCTATATCATGATCCACATCCACAATGCAACACCTTCAATACTCTAGTGGATTTGCCTTAGCCTCTGAGGGATGCAAGTCTTTCCAACAATCGAAAAATCAAATCCAAAAATCATATGATATTCCCAATTTATTTAATGAACTAAGAAACAAATCAAAATATGTTTTAAAAAAAAAATATTTCTTGATCTACTTGAGAAAATTTAAACATTTTGATACTTCCAAAAACATATGAGAAAATAGATAAGGAATTATAAAATGATTTGCTGCCCTCAAAGAAGTCACTCAAATTTTCAATATTTTGGGATGAAAAGGTTAATGTTGTTTGGGTTGATTCTTAGTTGAATTTTTGGGTTGTTCCATGATACCTATAGTAGGAAGCTTTAAGGTGTTAAAGGTCCCCTAAAGAAAGGAAGATGAACATTTAGAGAATTTCAATAAATGTAAAAAAAGAAAATACTAAGTTAAAAACAAAGGAGGAAAAGTTACAAATGTGGTTCATAGTGTTGGTACACAAACATAAGATAAAAGAGAAGTAGGTGTGCAATTGTGGATGCACAAAGTGTTTTAACAATAGAGATGCATGGTTGTGGTGCATTGGTTAAATCAAAGGAGAAGAGGTACACAATTTATAATGTGCTTGGATGGGTGCACAAAGTGTTTTAGCCATAGTGATGCGTGGTTGTTGTGTCTTGGTTAAATCAAAGGAGAAGATGTGCTCAATTTGTAGTGTGCTTGGATGAAGAGCACAGGTTGGGAAGTGAATAATTTGAGTGCATAACTTGTGGTGCTTAGGTTTAATTATTTTTAATCATTTTACATATTTGTATAATTATTTTTTAAAATGGTCCTTATAAAACAATTGAAAACAACTAAAACATATTATTTGAAAATATCGTGTTTTTTGGTTTTTAAGAACTAAAAACAGAAAATAATTTTCTGGTTGTCAAATGTTTATTTTGTTATTTTATTTTAAAGAACAAAAAACTATTTTTGAAAATAGTTGTCAAACAAGACCTCATATTTTGATCTTATTTATTTATATATTTATCCATACCTTTTGGGTAAGTAAAAAGAAGCATCCTCATTCAATGCTCTCACATGGCCTCCTAGGTTCCAATAGTTTGAACTTGACCTCTAGGTTCCAATAATTTGAACTTGAATTCCATTTGCTTGCACTCTTATATTTTGATCTTATTTATTTGTATAGTTATTCAATGGTCTAAATTTCATCGCACATCTAATAAAGCATGTGAAGGAGTTGGTAAGCACTGATATTAACACTTACTAAATTAAGAGTCCGTTTAACAATAATTCTAAAAAGTGTTTTTAGCCTAAAAAAATATTACATTAGGTGTTTGACAAAATTTAGGAAATACTTTAAAAATTTTGAGAAATCACTTATAATGTTAGAAAATCACCTTTAGTATGTTATGGAGAAACATTTGGTAGGTGATTCTTCTAACAACATTTTCTAAGAAAACACTTCCACTAAAAACAATTCGAGTAAAAATAATCTTCAGCACACCCTAAGATTGAAATTACCACATGGGCTTCTTCTTCAATCTGGAGCACAATCTCTTCAAACCCTTAACTCTAATTACTCGATAGAAGGACCAAAATAATTTATTTTTATTTTTTTTACGAAGGATTGTAGTTTACACATATGCAAATATATAATAATAGAAAAATAATTCATAAATCATTTTCGTTACATGATAAAAGATTATTTTGTAACTTGAAGATGTCCTCGATGACATGAATGAGCGTTTCAATAATGCCGGCTAGAAATCATCCTAAGTTTTCCAAAAAGTTAGGAAGAAGCGGCTAAGTTAAACTTTGAGTGCGTGCTGGTTGATCAAGACGGGTTGTTAAGATCTATGCAAGTTGGTGACTTCTCAGCTCTAGCTTCCGTCTCTATCTGACTAGCATGAGATACTGCCATACTGGTAAGAAATTTTGTATATCACGAGATCCATTGACTCAGTCTTCCCTCCCAAGTCTCAGATGGATCTCATCAACACAAGGCGGCTAACACCCATAGGAAGTTCCCCATACCAAAATCAGCTCTCAGCCTGAAACAGAAAGAAGTAGGCAGGAATGATCGTGCGACTTATGCTAGTATGTTTGCTGCTATTGGCTTCAGCTACAGCTGCTGCTGCAACAGTTGGTCAAGCCAAGGAAGGTTGCCTAGACAAATGTGGGGATGTTAGCATCCCATATCCGTTTGGCACTAATGAAGAGCAGTGTTACCTCAGCTCTTATTTCCTAGTTACTTGTAACCATTCCTCCAACCCTCCCAAACTGCTATTAGGCAAATCGTCTCCAGAGGGAAACAATATCCAAGTGCTGGATATTTCGCTGGAGGGTGAGTTGCTCATCTTGAACAACGTAAGCCATGACTGTTACAACAGGTTCGGTGGGCTTGACTCCCTCTATTCTTACGGTTCCCATCTGACGCCGGGCCAATTCAACATCTCAAGTACCAGAAACAAGTTCACTATGGTTGGTTGCGACACTTATGCCTGGTTTAGAGGTCAAAGAGGTGAGGAAAGCTACAGAACTGGGTGCATGTCATTTTGTGACAACATCACAGATGTCCGAAATGGATCTTGCTCTGGAACTGGTTGTTGCCAGACCTCCATCCCTGATGAATTATCAGATATAAGTTTGACATTGGGCACCTTCTACAATTATTCTGAAATCTGGGAATTCAATCCCTGCGGCTATGCCTTTATTGTGGAAGAATCTCACTTCACTTTCTCCTCCGACCATCTAAAAGATTTGAAGGTTATAGAGAAGCTTCCTATGGTATTTGATTGGGCATTTGGCAAGGAAACATGTCAAGTAGTAGATGAAAACAGCCAGACCAATTACGCATGCAAGGGGAACAGCAGCTGCAATAAGAGGAAAACGGGTTGGGGCTATCTTTGCAACTGCTCAGAGGGTTACCAAGGGAACCCATACCTTGAGCCTGGTTGCCAAGGTACTTGAATTTATATTTCGAGTTGTCCAATGTATCTTCACACTAGGCTTAATTCTTTTCCTTTTTTATTTCACAGATATAAATGAATGTGAGAATTTCAACCTCAATAAGTGTGAAAATCCAGAAACATGCGTCAATACCCAAGGAAATTATATTTGTTCTTGCCCCATGTGGTACCATGGAGATGGCAAAATCGATGGTCAACGCTGTATTCCCAATCGCTTGCAAATGATTCACGCTGCCATGGGTCAGTGCACTTACTATTTACTAATAATTCTATCTCAGCCCATATTATAGCAGTTCTCTCAGATGTTTAATATCTCCTATTCATATTTGCGCAAGACTTTTTGTGATTGAGTAATTTCAATCATAAAAGACTATAGTAAAAAACTTTAGAATAATTGTCTCTTATGATCATCATGTAAAGAGGACGTAGCATGAAATCTCAAATCTTGGGTTATAAAAATGATAATTAACTTTCAATTTATTTTTATTAATTTAGGCATTGGAATTGCCTTGCTCGTATTACTGGTGAGCAGCACTTGGCTGTATTGGGCTTTGAAGAAAAGAAGGTTCATCAAACTCAAAAAGAAATATTTTCAACAAAATGGTGGTTCAGAGCTACGACAACTCTCAAGGCAAGGATCTACCGAAAGAATTAAAATTTTTACCTTTGAAGAGCTTGAGAAAGCCACCAAAAATTATGATGAGAGCAATATCATCGGCCGAGGAGGTTTTGGCACAGTTTATAAAGGAACTTTAACCGATGGTAGGATTGTTGCAATTAAGAAGTCCAAGATGGTGGAACAAAGCCAAGGTAAAGACTTCATAAATGAGGTGGGTATTCTATCTCAAATAAACCATCGTCATGTGATACAACTCTTGGGTTGCTGTTTGGAAACACAAGTGCCTTTACTAGTCTACGAGTTCATCAACAATGGCACCCTCTCCGACCACATACATAACGAAAATAAGGCATCTGCTATTATGTGGGAAACTCGTTTAAGGATTGCCATCCAAACCGCAGAAGCCCTATATTATTTACATTCTGTGGCATCTACGCCTATCATTCATAGAGATGTTAAGTCTACCAATATACTCTTAGATGCGGAGTACAACGTAAAGGTGTGTGACTTTGGAGCTTCAAGATTGATTCCATTGGATCAAACTCAGTTATCTACGGCTGTTCAGGGAACTCCTGGATACTTAGACCCGGAGTCTATGCAGACAAACCAAGTGACCGAGAAAAGTGACGTTTATAGTTTCGGAGTGGTCCTTGTAGAGCTACTCACAGGCAAGAAAGCACTATTTTTTGATAGACCCAAGGAGCAGAGAATTCTAACTATGTTTTTCCTTTTTGCCCTGAAAGATGACAGCTTATTTCAGGTTCTTGAGGATTGTATAGTGAACAATGGAAACCATATGCAGATTTTGAAAGTTGCTCAACTTGCGAAAAGATGCCTAAGCATAAAAGGGGAGGACAGACCCACAATGAAGGAAGTAGTGTTGGAACTAGAGATAATAAGAATGATGGGGGAAAATGCTGAACAGAATCCAGAAGATAATGCATACTTGCTTAGAAAATCATCAGCTCACTGCTATTTGCGTGGTGCTGAATTATCCACTGCTACACATAGCATGGTGGGCAATTTCTTTACCAGTAAGTGATGCAAGATAATGGTTTTCTGCGTGGTACAAACGAAGAAAAGTAGAGAAAGATGATGTACTGTTTTCTGTGTCCTGATTAATTTGTTAAATAAGACAGAATATAAAGAAAAATAAAGTTGTTTGGGTGTATTTGATTGCACTATGGTTATCTTATTAACTAAAACTCAATTTTGTTTAAGTTCTAATTTCTATTTTCTTTCGTTACTGGTCAGTGAAGTGTAATACTTTCCACCATTCCTTCATGCTGTACTTGTGGCTATATATATATTTCATTATTAACCATTGATTCACTATGATTAAATAAGAGGGCAAGAGATCTTCTTCAAGCTTCAGTTGGAAATGTATCCTTGCAAATTAACCTTGGTTCCACAAGCATATATATGTTTATTTAGTTTTCTTTGATTTAATTGTGCATTAGCTACTCTTATAATCATATATAATATCATTCCTCTCAATTTTGTGCACCTTTTGAGCTACTTTCAAGCTTTTATTAATGGCCTTTTCAGTGTCTTTTCATTAATTTTACGGTGAGCTTTTTTGCATTTGATATGAATAAGTGAGTAAATTTTTTGTCTAGAGGAGTGCATAGGACTCACTCCTCGAGCAATTAATGAACATCTCTATTTAGTTTTGAATGTCAAATACTAGCTTTCAACATTAGCCTTTAATTTGTTCTTGGCCATTTTGTATGATTCAATACATTATAGCCTTATATCGTGTTCAAAATGCTAGGCTGATTGTCCTTGCCCCCTCCACCCTACAATGTCCACACAAAAAATTACCTTGGGGGTGCAACTAGGAAATTAATGGAAGCCACAGCCTGCTTGCATAAGACTCTCTTTTGGCAGCCTAAAATGTATGGCAATAAAAGCTAAAGGTACGGTGGGACAAGCCATGCTCATAACCAGCTAATCAATAATTTGTTTCACTGAAATGGTGAAGTCTTCAAACAAGGCATCTGTCTTCAAATCAAGAATGACAGTTATCACCTGGTCATGTGGTGGATATTCCACTCAAGGACAATTGGATGATTAATGTACCTAATACCGACTCTGGGGACTTTGTTCTTGGCCATTTTGTACCATTCAGTGCCTTATAGACTGTCTCCCTTCATACCTCCAGTATCCTAGAAGCTCCAAACGCATAAAAGTAGCTTGCGGCATGAAGATGAAGAAGGGCAAGCCATAGCCTTGCATTAAACTCTTTTGGCAGTTTATAGTATGCAAGTTATATATGTATGTATGTATATGCAAACATACAACAACACAAACATATATAAATATTTTTGTTTATTTATTTATCAAACTGAATATTACATACCATCATGTACTTCTGTGTAACAAAGTCATCACGCAAAGTTGGCCTAGGTTGAAACATTGTAGGATAGAAGGGAGGAAACCAATGTAATGATACGAGTTTACTTACTACAATGTTGTAAAAACTATAACAAAATTAACTTTTTTTTTTTGAAGAATAATGAGATTATTAAAAAAAACTACAAACGAAATTGTGAAAGAAGGGTTGAATAAATCTCACAATATTTAGGCTATGTTCGTTCCTGAAAAAAAAAATATTTGAGGAAAAAATGGAGGAAAAAAATTAAAGAGGAAACTTGGAATAAAAGAAAAAGTAAAAGAAAATAAAAATTAGATATAAATTTAATAAAATTTTTTTATACGTTTTTTCAAATTCATGTTACTTATTTCTTTCTAGTAAGATTAAATAATTTAAAAATTTATCAATTTTAAATTATTTTTAATTATTTATATATATTTTTTTTTTTTATAGTGAAACCAAACATAAGGAAAACCATTTTGCTTAAAAAAAAAAAATTCTCTCCTTAGTATTTTTCTGAACCAAACATAGTTTTAATGTTTCGATGGCAGGAACTATATCAAACTTTACACAAGGTGTGCCCAGAGTAGAATAATGAACAAACAAGGGAGGAATGCATTCCGTGAGGTTATAGAGAAAGCCAACAACATCAAGTTGGAAGCATATGACTCGGGACTCATTAAGATGCACAACCCATATGATAGAGATCAAAAGCTGCAAACCATGTAACCATGGT